>NW_027364654.1:0-195470 GCF_046119375.1 Phyllobates terribilis | reverse complement strand
GGTGCAATTCTGAAATTTTTTGCTTTTTCCTGCTCCTCTTAGCATGATAAAGAAGATTAAAAGAGAGTGAGATGCCAGCTTCTTTCATTCAGTCAGTAGCTTCAAACATTTCTGGGATATGAATAACATGATGTTTTTCAATGGCAAAAATTAATGAATATTGTAAATGCACAAACAGTAATTTCTCCGCATTGCAAGGTGCAATTCTGAAATTTTTTGCTTTTTCCTGCTCCTCTTAGCATGATAAAGAAGATTCAAAGAGAGTGAGATGCCAGCTCCTTTCATTCAGTCAGTAGCTTCAATCATTTCTGGACGTTTTTCAATGGCAAAAATCAATGAATATTGTAAATGCACAAACAGTAATTTCTCCGCATTGCAAGGTGCAATTCTGAAATTTTTTGCTTTTTCCTGCTCCTCTTAGCATGATAAAGAAGATTCAAAGAGAGTGAGATGCCAGCTCCTTTCATTCAGTCAGTAGCTTCAATCATTTCTGGGATATGAATAACATATGTTTTTCAATGGCAAAAATCAATGAATATTGTAAATGCACAAACAGTAATTTCTCCGCATTGCAAGGTGCAATTCTGAAATTTTTTGCTTTTTCCTGCTCCTCTTAGCATGATAAAGAAGATTCAAAGAGAGTGAGATGCCAGCTCCTTTCATTCAGTCAGTAGCTTCAATCATTTCTGGACATGATGTTTTTCAATGGCAAAAATCAATGAATATTGTAAATGCACAAACAGTAATTTCTCCGCATTGCAAGGTGCAATTCTGAAATTTTTTGCTTTTTCCTGCTCCTCTTAGCATGATAAAGAAGATTCAAAGAGAGTGAGATGCCAGCTCCTTTCATTCAGTCAGTAGCTTCAATCATTTCTGGACGTTTTTCAATGGCAAAAATCAATGAATATTGTAAATGCACAAACAGTAATTTCTCCGCATTGCAAGGTGCAATTCTGAAATTTTTTGCTTTTTCCTGCTCCTCTTAGCATGATAAAGAAGATTCAAAGAGAGTGAGATGCCAGCTCCTTTCATTCAGTCAGTAGCTTCAATCATTTCTGGTATATGAATACGTTTTTCAATGGCAAAAATCAATGAATATTGTAAATGCACAAACAGTAATTTCTCCGCATTGCAAGGTGCAATTCTGAAATTTTTTGCTTTTTCCTGCTCCTCTTAGCATGATAAAGAAGATTCAAAGAGAGTGAGATGCCAGCTCCTTTCATTCAGTCAGTAGCTTCAAACATTTCTGGATATGAATAACATGATGTTTTTCAATGGCAAAAATCAATGAATATTGTAAATGCACAAACAGTAATTTCTCCGCATTGCAAGGTGCAATTCTGAAATTTTTTGCTTTTTCCTGCTCCTCTTAGCATGATAAAGAAGATTCAAAGAGAGTGAGATGCCAGCTCCTTTCATTCAGTCAGTAGCTTCAATCATTTCTGGACGTTTTTCAATGGCAAAAATCAATGAATATTGTAAATGCACAAACAGTAATTTCTCCGCATTGCAAGGTGCAATTCTGAAATTTTTTGCTTTTTCCTGCTCCTCTTAGCATGATAAAGAAGATTCAAAGAGAGTGAGATGCCAGCTTCTTTCATTCAGTCAGTAGCTTCAAACATTTCTGGGATATGAATAACATGATGTTTTTCAATGGCAAAAATTAATGAATATTGTAAATGCACAAACAGTAATTTCTCCGCATTGCAAGGTGCAATTCTGAAATTTTTTGCTTTTTCCTGCTCCTCTTAGCATGATAAAGAAGATTCAAAGAGAGTGAGATGCCAGCTCCTTTCATTCAGTCAGTAGCTTCAATCATTTCTGGACGTTTTTCAATGGCAAAAATCAATGAATATTGTAAATGCACAAACAGTAATTTCTCCGCATTGCAAGGTGCAATTCTGAAATTTTTTGCTTTTTCCTGCTCCTCTTAGCATGATAAAGAAGATTCAAAGAGAGTGAGATGCCAGCTCCTTTCATTCAGTCAGTAGCTTCAATCATTTCTGGACGTTTTTCAATGGCAAAAATCAATGAATATTGTAAATGCACAAACAGTAATTTCTCCGCATTGCAAGGTGCAATTCTGAAATTTTTTGCTTTTTCCTGCTCCTCTTAGCATGATAAAGAAGATTCAAAGAGAGTGAGATGCCAGCTCCTTTCATTCAGTCAGTAACTTCAATCATTTCTGGTATATGAATAACATGATGTTTTTCAATGGCAAAAATCAATGAATATTGTAAATGCACAAACAGTAATTTCTCCGCATTGCAAGTTGCAATTCTGAAATTTTTTGCTTTTTCCTGCTCCTCTTAGCATGATAAAGAAGATTTAAAGAGAGTGAGATGCCAGCTCCTTTCATTCAGTCAGTAGCTTCAATCATTTCTGGACGTTTTTCAATGGCAAAAATCAATGAATATTGTAAATGCACAAACAGTAATTTCTCCGCATTGCAAGGTGCAATTCTGAAATTTTTTGCTTTTTCCTGCTCCTCTTAGCATGATAAAGAAGATTCAAAGAGAGTGAGATGCCAGCTCCTTTCATTCAGTCAGTAGCTTCAATCATTTCTGGACGTTTTTCAATGGCAAAAATCAATGAATATTGTAAATGCACAAACAGTAATTTCTCCGCATTGCAAGGTGCAATTCTGAAATTTTTTGCTTTTTCCTGCTCCTCTTAGCATGATAAAGAAGATTCAAAGAGAGTGAGATGCCAGCTCCTTTCATTCAGTCAGTAGCTTCAAACATTTCTGGTATATGAATAACATGATGTTTTCAATGGCAAAAATCAATGAATATTGTAAAAGCACAAACAGTAATTTCTCCGCATTGCAAGGTGCAATTCTGAAATTTTTTGCTTTTTCCTGCTCCTCTTAGCATGATAAAGAAGATTCAAAGAGAGTGAGATGCCAGCTCCTTTCATTCAGTCAGTAGCTTCAATCATTTCTGGACGTTTTTCAATGGCAAAAATCAATGAATATTGTAAATGCACAAACAGTAATTTCTCCGCATTGCAAGGTGCAATTCTGAAATTTTTTGCTTTTTCCTGCTCCTCTTAGCATGATAAAGAAGATTCAAAGAGAGTGAGATGCCAGCTCCTTTCATTCAGTCAGTAGCTTCAATCATTTCTGGTATATGAATAACATGATGTTTTTCAATGGCAAAAATCAATGAATATTGTAAATGCACAAACAGTAATTTCTCCACATTGCAAGGTGCAATTCTGAAATTTTTTGCTTTTTCCTGCTCCTCTTAGCATGATAAAGAAGATTCAAAGAGAGTGAGATGCCAGCTCCTTTCATTCCGTCAGTAGCTTCAATCATTTCTGGACGTTTTTCAATGGCAAAAATCAATGAATATTGTAAATGCACAAACAGTAATTTCTCCGCATTGCAAGGTGCAATTCTGAAATTTTTTGCTTTTTCCTGCTCCTCTTAGCATGATAAAGAAGATTCAAAGAGAGCGAGATGCCAGCTCCTTTCATTCAGTCAGTAGCTTCAATCATTTCTGGTATATGAATAACATGATGTTTTTCAATGGCAAAAATCAATGAATATTGTAAATGCACAAACAGTAATTTCTCCGCATTGCAAGGTGCAATTCTGAAATTTTTTGCTTTTTCCTGCTCCTCTTAGCATGATAAAGAAGATTCAAAGAGAGTGAGATGCCAGCTCCTTTCATTCAGTCAGTAGCTTCAATCATTTCTGGACGTTTTTCAATGGCAAAAATCAATGAATATTGTAAATGCACAAACAGTAATTTCTCCGCATTGCAAGGTGCAATTCTGAAATTTTTTGCTTTTTCCTGCTCCTCTTAGCATGATAAAGAAGATTCAAAGAGAGTGAGATGCCAGCTCCTTTCATTCAGTCAGTAGCTTCAAACATTTCTGGTATATGAATAACATGATGTTTTTCAATGGCAAAAATCAATGAATATTGTAAATGCACAAACAGTAATTTCTCCGCATTGCAAGGTGCAATTCTGAAATTTTTTGCTTTTTCCTGCTCCTCTTAGCATGATAAAGAAGATTCAAAGAGAGTGAGATGCCAGCTCCTTTCATTCAGTCAGTAGCTTCAATCATTTCTGGACGTTTTTCAATGGCAAAAATCAATGAATATTGTAAATGCACAAACAGTAATTTCTCCGCATTGCAAGGTGCAATTCTGAAATTTTTTGCTTTTTCCTGCTCCTCTTAGCATGATAAAGAAGATTCAAAGAGAGTGAGATGCCAGCTCCTTTCATTCAGTCAGTAGCTTCAATCATTTCTGGACGTTTTTCAATGGCAAAAATCAATGAATATTGTAAATGCACAAACAGTAATTTCTCCGCATTGCAAGGTGCAATTCTGAAATTTTTTGCTTTTTCCTGCTCCTCTTAGCATGATAAAGAAGATTCAAAGAGAGTGAGATGCCAGCTCCTTTCATTCAGTCAGTAGCTTCAATCATTTCTGGTATATGAATAACATGATGTTTTTCAATGGCAAAAATCAATGAATATTGTAAATGCACAAACAGTAATTTCTCCGCATTGCAAGGTGCAATTCTGAAATTTTTTGCTTTTTCCTGCTCCTCTTAGCATGATAAAGAAGATTCAAAGAGAGTGAGATGCCAGCTCCTTTCATTCAGTCAGTAGCTTCAATCATTTCTGGACGTTTTTCAATGGCAAAAATCAATGAATATTGTAAATGCACAAACAGTAATTTCTCCGCATTGCAAGGTGCAATTCTGAAATTTTTTGCTTTTTCCTGCTCCTCTTAGCATGATAAAGAAGATTCAAAGAGAGTGAGATGCCAGCTCCTTTCATTCAGTCAGTAGCTTCAATCATTTCTGGACGTTTTTCAATGGCAAAAATCAATGAATATTGTAAATGCACAAACAGTAATTTCTCCGCATTGCAAGGTGCAATTCTGAAATTTTTTGCTTTTTCCTGCTCCTCTTAGCATGATAAAGAAGATTCAAAGAGAGTGAGATGCCAGCTCCTTTCATTCAGTCAGTAGCTTCAATCATTTCTGGACGTTTTTCAATGGCAAAAATCAATGAATATTGTAAATGCACAAACAGTAATTTCTCCGCATTGCAAGGTGCAATTCTGAAATTTTTTGCTTTTTCCTGCTCCTCTTAGCATGATAAAGAAGATTCAAAGAGAGTGAGATGCCAGCTCCTTTCATTCAGTCAGTAGCTTCAATCATTTCTGGTATATGAATAACATGATGTTTTTCAATGGCAAAAATCAATGAATATTGTAAATGCACAAACAGTAATTTCTCCGCATTGCAAGGTGCAATTCTGAAATTTTTTGCTTTTTCCTGCTCCTCTTAGCATGATAAAGAAGATTCAAAGAGAGTGAGATGCCAGCTCCTTTCATTCAGTCAGTAGCTTCAATCATTTCTGGACGTTTTTCAATGGCAAAAATCAATGAATATTGTAAATGCACAAACAGTAATTTCTCCGCATTGCAAGGTGCAATTCTGAAATTTTTTGCTTTTTCCTGCTCCTCTTAGCATGATAAAGAAGATTCAAAGAGAGTGAGATGCCAGCTCCTTTCATTCAGTCAGTAGCTTCAATCATTTCTGGACGTTTTTCAATGGCAAAAATCAATGAATATTGTAAATGCACAAACAGTAATTTCTCCGCATTGCAAGGTGCAATTCTGAAATTTTTTGCTTTTTCCTGCTCCTCTTAGCATGATAAAGAAGATTCAAAGAGAGTGAGATGCCAGCTCCTTTCATTCAGTCAGTAGCTTCAATCATTTCTGGTATATGAATAACATGATGTTTTTCAATGGCAAAAATCAATGAATATTGTAAATGCACAAACAGTAATTTCTCCGCATTGCAAGTTGCAATTCTGAAATTTTTTGCTTTTTCCTGCTCCTCTTAGCATGATAAAGAAGATTCAAAGAGAGTGAGATGCCAGCTCCTTTCATTCAGTCAGTAGCTTCAATCATTTCTGGACGTTTTTCAATGGCAAAAATCAATGAATATTGTAAATGCACAAACAGTAATTTCTCCGCATTGCAAGGTGCAATTCTGAAATTTTTTGCTTTTTCCTGCTCCTCTTAGCATGATAAAGAAGATTCAAAGAGAGTGAGATGCCAGCTCCTTTCATTCAGTCAGTAGCTTCAATCATTTCTGGACGTTTTTCAATGGCAAAAATCAATGAATATTGTAAATGCACAAACAGTAATTTCTCCGCATTGCAAGGTGCAATTCTGAAATTTTTTGCTTTTTCCTGCTCCTCTTAGCATGATAAAGAAGATTCAAAGAGAGTGAGATGCCAGCTCCTTTCATTCAGTCAGTAGCTTCAAACATTTCTGGTATATGAATAACATGATGTTTTTCAATGGCAAAAATCAATGAATATTGTAAATGCACAAACAGTAATTTCTCCGCATTGCAAGGTGCAATTCTGAAATTTTTTGCTTTTTCCTGCTCCTCTTAGCATGATAAAGAAGATTCAAAGAGAGTGAGATGCCAGCTCCTTTCATTCAGTCAGTAGCTTCAATCATTTCTGGACGTTTTTCAATGGCAAAAATCAATGAATATTGTAAATGCACAAACAGTAATTTCTCCGCATTGCAAGGTGCAATTCTGAAATTTTTTGCTTTTTCCTGCTCCTCTTAGCATGATAAAGAAGATTCAAAGAGAGTGAGATGCCAGCTTCTTTCATTCAGTCAGTAGCTTCAAACATTTCTGGGATATGAATAACATGATGTTTTTCAATGGCAAAAATTAATGAATATTGTAAATGCACAAACAGTAATTTCTCCGCATTGCAAGGTGCAATTCTGAAATTTTTTGCTTTTTCCTGCTCCTCTTAGCATGATAAAGAAGATTCAAAGAGAGTGAGATGCCAGCTCCTTTCATTCAGTCAGTAGCTTCAATCATTTCTGGACGTTTTTCAATGGCAAAAATCAATGAATATTGTAAATGCACAAACAGTAATTTCTCCGCATTGCAAGGTGCAATTCTGAAATTTTTTGCTTTTTCCTGCTCCTCTTAGCATGATAAAGAAGATTCAAAGAGAGTGAGATGCCAGCTCCTTTCATTCAGTCAGTAGCTTCAATCATTTCTGGACGTTTTTCAATGGCAAAAATCAATGAATATTGTAAATGCACAAACAGTAATTTCTCCGCATTGCAAGGTGCAATTCTGAAATTTTTTGCTTTTTCCTGCTCCTCTTAGCATGATAAAGAAGATTCAAAGAGAGTGAGATGCCAGCTCCTTTCATTCAGTCAGTAGCTTCAATCATTTCTGGTATATGAATAACATGATGTTTTTCAATGGCAAAAATCAATGAATATTGTAAATGCACAAACAGTAATTTCTCCGCATTGCAAGTTGCAATTCTGAAATTTTTTGCTTTTTCCTGCTCCTCTTAGCATGATAAAGAAGATTCAAAGAGAGTGAGATGCCAGCTCCTTTCATTCAGTCAGTAGCTTCAATCATTTCTGGACGTTTTTCAATGGCAAAAATCAATGAATATTGTAAATGCACAAACAGTAATTTCTCCGCATTGCAAGGTGCAATTCTGAAATTTTTTGCTTTTTCCTGCTCCTCTTAGCATGATAAAGAAGATTCAAAGAGAGTGAGATGCCAGCTCCTTTCATTCAGTCAGTAGCTTCAATCATTTCTGGACGTTTTTCAATGGCAAAAATCAATGAATATTGTAAATGCACAAACAGTAATTTCTCCGCATTGCAAGGTGCAATTCTGAAATTTTTTGCTTTTTCCTGCTCCTCTTAGCATGATAAAGAAGATTCAAAGAGAGTGAGATGCCAGCTCCTTTCATTCAGTCAGTAGCTTCAAACATTTCTGGTATATGAATAACATGATGTTTTCAATGGCAAAAATCAATGAATATTGTAAAAGCACAAACAGTAATTTCTCCGCATTGCAAGGTGCAATTCTGAAATTTTTTGCTTTTTCCTGCTCCTCTTAGCATGATAAAGAAGATTCAAAGAGAGTGAGATGCCAGCTCCTTTCATTCAGTCAGTAGCTTCAATCATTTCTGGACGTTTTTCAATGGCAAAAATCAATGAATATTGTAAATGCACAAACAGTAATTTCTCCGCATTGCAAGGTGCAATTCTGAAATTTTTTGCTTTTTCCTGCTCCTCTTAGCATGATAAAGAAGATTCAAAGAGAGTGAGATGCCAGCTCCTTTCATTCAGTCAGTAGCTTCAATCATTTCTGGTATATGAATAACATGATGTTTTTCAATGGCAAAAATCAATGAATATTGTAAATGCACAAACAGTAATTTCTCCACATTGCAAGGTGCAATTCTGAAATTTTTTGCTTTTTCCTGCTCCTCTTAGCATGATAAAGAAGATTCAAAGAGAGTGAGATGCCAGCTCCTTTCATTCCGTCAGTAGCTTCAATCATTTCTGGACGTTTTTCAATGGCAAAAATCAATGAATATTGTAAATGCACAAACAGTAATTTCTCCGCATTGCAAGGTGCAATTCTGAAATTTTTTGCTTTTTCCTGCTCCTCTTAGCATGATAAAGAAGATTCAAAGAGAGCGAGATGCCAGCTCCTTTCATTCAGTCAGTAGCTTCAATCATTTCTGGTATATGAATAACATGATGTTTTTCAATGGCAAAAATCAATGAATATTGTAAATGCACAAACAGTAATTTCTCCGCATTGCAAGGTGCAATTCTGAAATTTTTTGCTTTTTCCTGCTCCTCTTAGCATGATAAAGAAGATTCAAAGAGAGTGAGATGCCAGCTCCTTTCATTCAGTCAGTAGCTTCAATCATTTCTGGACGTTTTTCAATGGCAAAAATCAATGAATATTGTAAATGCACAAACAGTAATTTCTCCGCATTGCAAGGTGCAATTCTGAAATTTTTTGCTTTTTCCTGCTCCTCTTAGCATGATAAAGAAGATTCAAAGAGAGTGAGATGCCAGCTCCTTTCATTCAGTCAGTAGCTTCAAACATTTCTGGTATATGAATAACATGATGTTTTTCAATGGCAAAAATCAATGAATATTGTAAATGCACAAACAGTAATTTCTCCGCATTGCAAGGTGCAATTCTGAAATTTTTTGCTTTTTCCTGCTCCTCTTAGCATGATAAAGAAGATTCAAAGAGAGTGAGATGCCAGCTCCTTTCATTCAGTCAGTAGCTTCAATCATTTCTGGACGTTTTTCAATGGCAAAAATCAATGAATATTGTAAATGCACAAACAGTAATTTCTCCGCATTGCAAGGTGCAATTCTGAAATTTTTTGCTTTTTCCTGCTCCTCTTAGCATGATAAAGAAGATTCAAAGAGAGTGAGATGCCAGCTCCTTTCATTCAGTCAGTAGCTTCAATCATTTCTGGACGTTTTTCAATGGCAAAAATCAATGAATATTGTAAATGCACAAACAGTAATTTCTCCGCATTGCAAGGTGCAATTCTGAAATTTTTTGCTTTTTCCTGCTCCTCTTAGCATGATAAAGAAGATTCAAAGAGAGTGAGATGCCAGCTCCTTTCATTCAGTCAGTAGCTTCAATCATTTCTGGTATATGAATAACATGATGTTTTTCAATGGCAAAAATCAATGAATATTGTAAATGCACAAACAGTAATTTCTCCGCATTGCAAGGTGCAATTCTGAAATTTTTTGCTTTTTCCTGCTCCTCTTAGCATGATAAAGAAGATTCAAAGAGAGTGAGATGCCAGCTCCTTTCATTCAGTCAGCAGCTTCAATCATTTCTGGACATTTTTCAATGGCAAAAATCAATGAATATTGTAAATGCACAAACAGTAATTTCTCCGCATTGCAAGGTGCAATTCTGAAATTTTTTGCTTTTTCCTGCTCCTCTTAGCATGATAAAGAAGATTCAAAGAGAGTGAGATGCCAGCTCCTTTCATTCAGTCAGTAGCTTCAAACATTTCTGGTATATGAATAACATGATGTTTTTCAATGGCAAAAATCAATGAATATTGTAAAAGCACAAACAGTAATTTCTCCGCATTGCAAGGTGCAATTCTGAAATTTTTTGCTTTTTCCTGCTCCTCTTAGCATGATAAAGAAGATTCAAAGAGAGTGAGATGCCAGCTCCTTTCATTCAGTCAGTAGCTTCAATCATTTCTGGACGTTTTTCAATGGCAAAAATCAATGAATATTGTAAATGCACAAACAGTAATTTCTCCGCATTGCAAGGTGCAATTCTGAAATTTTTTGCTTTTTCCTGCTCCTCTTAGCATGATAAAGAAGATTCAAAGAGAGTGAGATGCCAGCTCCTTTCATTCAGTCACTAGCTTCAATCATTTCTGGTATATGAATAACATGATGTTTTTCAATGGCAAAAATCAATGAATATTGTAAATGCACAAACAGTAATTTCTCCGCATTGCAAGTTGCAATTCTGAAATTTTTTGCTTTTTCCTGCTCCTCTTAGCATGATAAAGAAGATTCAAAGAGAGTGAGATGCCAGCTCCTTTCATTCAGTCAGTAGCTTCAATTATTTCTGGACGTTTTTCAATGGCAAAAATCAATGAATATTGTAAATGCACAAACAGTAATTTCTCCGCATTGCAAGGTGCAATTCTGAAATGTTTTGCTTTTTCCTGCTCCTCTTAGCATGATAAAGAAGATTCAAAGAGAGTGAGATGCCAGCTCCTTTCATTCAGTCAGTTGCTTCAATCATTTCTGGACGTTTTTCAATGGCAAAAATCAGTGAATATTGCAAATGCACAAACAGTAATTTCTCCGCATTGCAAGGTGCAATTCTGAAATTTTTTGCTTTTTCCTGCTCCTCTTAGCATGATAAAGAAGATTCAAAGAGAGTGAGATGCCAGCTCCTTTCATTCAGTCAGTAGCTTCAATCATTTCTGGACGTTTTTCAATGGCAAAAATCAATGAATATTGTAAATGCACAAACAGTAATTTCTCCGCATTGCAAGGTGCAATTCTGAAATTTTTTGCTTTTTCCTGCTCCTCTTTGCATGATAAAGAAGATTCAAAGAGAGTGAGATGCCAGCTCCTTTCATTCAGTCAGTAGCTTCAATCATTTCTGGTATATGAATAACATGATGTTTTTCAATGGCAAAAATCAATGAATATTGTAAATGCACAAACAGTAATTTCTCCGCATTGCAAGGTGCAATTCTGAAATTTTTGGCTTTTTCCTGCTCCTCTTAGCATGATAAAGAAGATTCAAAGAGAGTGAGATGCCAGCTCCTTTCATTCAGTCAGTAGCTTCAATCATTTCTGGATGTTTTTCAATGGCAAAAATCAATGAATATTGTAAATGCACAAACAGTAATTTCTCCGCATTGCAAGGTGCAATTCTGAAATTTCTTGCATTTTCCTGCTCCTCTTAGCATGATAAAGAAGATTCAAAGAGAGTGAGATGCCAGCTCCTTTCATTCAGTCAGTAGCTTCAATCATTTCTGGACGTTTTTCAATGGCAAAAATCAATGAATATTGTAAATGCACAAACAGTAATTTCTCCGCATTGCAAGGTGCAATTCTGAAATTTTTTGCTTTTTCCTGCTCCTCTTAGCATGATAAAGAAGATTCAAAGAGAGTGAGATGCCAGCTCCTTTCATTCAGTCAGTAGCTTCAAACATTTCTGGTATATGAATAACATGATGTTTTTCAATGGCAAAAATCAATGAATATTGTAAATGCACAAACAGTAATTTCTCCGCATTGCAAGGTGCAATTCTGAAATTTTTTGCTTTTTCCTGCTCCTCTTAGCATGATAAAGAAGATTCAAAGAGAGTGAGATGCCAGCTCCTTTGATTCAGTCAGTAGCTTCAATTATTTCTGGACGTTTTTCAATGGCAAAAATCAATGAATATTGTAAATGCACAAACAGTAATTTCTCCGCATTGCAAGGTGCAATTCTGAAATGTTTTGCTTTTTCCTGCTCCTCTTAGCATGATAAAGAAGATTCAAAGAGAGTGAGATGCCAGCTCCTTTCATTCAGTCAGTTGCTTCAATCATTTCTGGACGTTTTTCAATGGCAAAAATCAGTGAATATTGCAAATGCACAAACAGTAATTTCTCCGCATTGCAAGGTGCAATTCTGAAATTTTTTGCTTTTTCCTGCTCCTCTTAGCATGATAAAGAAGATTCAAAGAGAGTGAGATGCCAGCTCCTTTCATTCAGTCAGTAGCTTCAATCATTTCTGGACGTTTTTCAATGGCAAAAATCAATGAATATTGTAAATGCACAAACAGTAATTTCTCCGCATTGCAAGGTGCAATTCTGAAATTTTTTGCTTTTTCCTGCTCCTCTTTGCATGATAAAGAAGATTCAAAGAGAGTGAGATGCCAGCTCCTTTCATTCAGTCAGTAGCTTCAATCATTTCTGGTATATGAATAACATGATGTTTTTCAATGGCAAAAATCAATGAATATTGTAAATGCACAAACAGTAATTTCTCCGCATTGCAAGGTGCAATTCTGAAATTTTTGGCTTTTTCCTGCTCCTCTTAGCATGATAAAGAAGATTCAAAGACAGTGAGATGCCAGCTCCTTTCATTCAGTCAGTAGCTTCAATCATTTCTGGATGTTTTTCAATGGCAAAAATCAATGAATATTGTAAATGCACAAACAGTAATTTCTCCGCATTGCAAGGTGCAATTCTGAAATTTCTTGCATTTTCCTGCTCCTCTTAGCATGATAAAGAAGATTCAAAGAGAGTGAGATGCCAGCTCCTTTCATTCAGTCAGTAGCTTCAATCATTTCTGGACGTTTTTCAATGGCAAAAATCAATGAATATTGTAAATGCACAAACAGTAATTTCTCCGCATTGCAAGGTGCAATTCTGAAATTTTTTGCTTTTTCCTGCTCCTCTTAGCATGATAAAGAAGATTCAAAGAGAGTGAGATGCCAGCTCCTTTCATTCAGTCAGTAGCTTCAAACATTTCTGGTATATGAATAACATGATGTTTTTCAATGGCAAAAATCAATGAATATTGTAAATGCACAAACAGTAATTTCTCCGCATTGCAAGGTGCAATTCTGAAATTTTTTGATTTTTCCTGCTCCTCTTAGCATGATAAAGAAGATTCAAAGAGAGTGAGATGCCAGCTCCTTTCATTCAGTCAGTAGCTTCAATCATTTCTGGTATATGAATAACATGATGTTTTTCAATGGCAAAAATCAATGAATATTGTAAATGCACAAACAGTAATTTCTCCGCATTGCAAGTTGCAATTCTGAAATTTTTTGCTTTTTCCTGCTCCTCTTAGCATGATAAAGAAGATTCAAAGAGAGTGAGATGCCAGCTCCTTTCATTCAGTCAGTAGCTTCAATCATTTCTGGACGTTTTTCAATGGCAAAAATCAATGAATATTGTAAATGCACAAACAGTAATTTCTCCGCATTGCAAGGTGCAATTCTGAAATTTTTTGCTTTTTCCTGCTCCTCTTAGCATGATAAAGAAGATTCAAAGAGAGTGAGATGCCAGCTCCTTTCATTCAGTCAGTAGCTTCAATCATTTCTGGACGTTTTTCAATGGCAAAAATCAATGAATATTGTAAATGCACAAACAGTAATTTCTCCGCATTGCAAGGTGCAATTCTGAAATTTTTTGCTTTTTCCTGCTCCTCTTAGCATGATAAAGAAGATTCAAAGAGAGTGAGATGCCAGCTCCTTTCATTCAGTCAGTAGCTTCAAACATTTCTGGTATATGAATAACATGATGTTTTTCAATGGCAAAAATCAATGAATATTGTAAAAGCACAAACAGTAATTTCTCCGCATTGCAAGGTGCAATTCTGAAATTTTTTGCTTTTTCCTGCTCCTCTTAGCATGATAAAGAAGATTCAAAGAGAGTGAGATGCCAGCTCCTTTCATTCAGTCAGTAGCTTCAATCATTTCTGGACGTTTTTCAATGGCAAAAATCAATGAATATTGTAAATGCACAAACAGTAATTTCTCCGCATTGCAAGGTGCAATTCTGAAATTTTTTGCTTTTTCCTGCTCCTCTTAGCATGATAAAGAAGATTCAAAGAGAGTGAGATGCCAGCTCCTTTCATTCAGTCAGTAGCTTCAATCATTTCTGGTATATGAATAACATGATGTTTTTCAATGGCAAAAATCAATGAATATTGTAAATGCACAAACAGTAATTTCTCCACATTGCAAGGTGCAATTCTGAAATTTTTTGCTTTTTCCTGCTCCTCTTAGCATGATAAAGAAGATTCAAAGAGAGTGAGATGCCAGCTCCTTTCATTCAGTCAGTAGCTTCAATCATTTCTGGACGTTTTTCAATGGCAAAAATCAATGAATATTGTAAATGCACAAACAGTAATTTCTCCGCATTGCAAGGTGCAATTCTGAAATTTTTTGCTTTTTCCTGCTCCTCTTAGCATGATAAAGAAGATTCAAAGAGAGCGAGATGCCAGCTCCTTTCATTCAGTCAGTAGCTTCAATCATTTCTGGTATATGAATAACATGATGTTTTTCAATGGCAAAAATCAATGAATATTGTAAATGCACAAACAGTAATTTCTCCGCATTGCAAGGTGCAATTCTGAAATTTTTTGCTTTTTCCTGCTCCTCTTAGCATGATAAAGAAGATTCAAAGAGAGTGAGATGCCAGCTCCTTTCATTCAGTCAGTAGCTTCAATCATTTCTGGACGTTTTTCAATGGCAAAAATCAATGAATATTGTAAATGCACAAACAGTAATTTCTCCGCATTGCAAGGTGCAATTCTGAAATTTTTTGCTTTTTCCTGCTCCTCTTAGCATGATAAAGAAGATTCAAAGAGAGTGAGATGCCAGCTCCTTTCATTCAGTCACTAGCTTCAATCATTTCTGGTATATGAATAACATGATGTTTTTCAATGGCAAAAATCAATGAATATTGTAAATGCACAAACAGTAATTTCTCCGCATTGCAAGTTGCAATTCTGAAATTTTTTGCTTTTTCCTGCTCCTCTTAGCATGATAAAGAAGATTCAAAGAGAGTGAGATGCCAGCTCCTTTCATTCAGTCAGTAGCTTCAATTATTTCTGGACGTTTTTCAATGGCAAAAATCAATGATTATTGTAAATGCACAAACAGTAATTTCTCCGCATTGCAAGGTGCAATTCTGAAATTTTTTGCTTTTTCCTGCTCCTCTTAGCATGATAAAGAAGATTCAAAGAGAGTGAGATGCCAGCTCCTTTCATTCAGTCAGTTGCTTCAATCATTTCTGGACGTTTTTCAATGGCAAAAATCAGTGAATATTGCAAATGCACAAACAGTAATTTCTCCGCATTGCAAGGTGCAATTCTGAAATTTTTTGCTTTTTCCTGCTCCTCTTAGCATGATAAAGAAGATTCAAAGAGAGTGAGATGCCAGCTCCTTTCATTCAGTCAGTAGCTTCAATCATTTCTGGACGTTTTTCAATGGCAAAAATCAATGAATATTGTAAATGCACAAACAGTAATTTCTCCGCATTGCAAGGTGCAATTCTGAAATTTTTTGCTTTTTCCTGCTCCTCTTTGCATGATAAAGAAGATTCAAAGAGAGTGAGATGCCAGCTCCTTTCATTCAGTCAGTAGCTTCAATCATTTCTGGTATATGAATAACATGATGTTTTTCAATGGCAAAAATCAATGAATATTGTAAATGCACAAACAGTAATTTCTCCGCATTGCAAGGTGCAATTCTGAAATTTTTGGCTTTTTCCTGCTCCTCTTAGCATGATAAAGAAGATTCAAAGAGAGTGAGATGCCAGCTCCTTTCATTCAGTCAGTAGCTTCAATCATTTCTGGATGTTTTTCAATGGCAAAAATCAATGAATATTGTAAATGCACAAACAGTAATTTCTCCGCATTGCAAGGTGCAATTCTGAAATTTCTTGCATTTTCCTGCTCCTCTTAGCATGATAAAGAAGATTCAAAGAGAGTGAGATGCCAGCTCCTTTCATTCAGTCAGTAGCTTCAATCATTTCTGGACGTTTTTCAATGGCAAAAATCAATGAATATTGTAAATGCACAAACAGTAATTTCTCCGCATTGCAAGGTGCAATTCTGAAATTTTTTGCTTTTTCCTGCTCCTCTTAGCATGATAAAGAAGATTCAAAGAGAGTGAGATGCCAGCTCCTTTCATTCAGTCAGTAGCTTCAAACATTTCTGGTATATGAATAACATGATGTTTTTCAATGGCAAAAATCAATGAATATTGTAAATGCACAAACAGTAATTTCTCCGCATTGCAAGGTGCAATTCTGAAATTTTTTGCTTTTTCCTGCTCCTCTTAGCATGATAAAGAAGATTCAAAGAGAGTGAGATGCCAGCTCCTTTCATTCAGTCAGTAGCTTCAATCATTTCTGGTATATGAATAACATGATGTTTTTCAATGGCAAAAATCAATGAATATTGTAAATGCACAAACAGTAATTTCTCCGCATTGCAAGTTGCAATTCTGAAATTTTTTGCTTTTTCCTGCTCCTCTTAGCATGATAAAGAAGATTCAAAGAGAGTGAGATGCCAGCTCCTTTCATTCAGTCAGTAGCTTCAATCATTTCTGGACGTTTTTCAATGGCAAAAATCAATGAATATTGTAAATGCACAAACAGTAATTTCTCCGCATTGCAAGGTGCAATTCTGAAATTTTTTGCTTTTTCCTGCTCCTCTTAGCATGATAAAGAAGATTCAAAGAGAGTGAGATGCCAGCTCCTTTCATTCAGTCAGTAGCTTCAATCATTTCTGGACGTTTTTCAATGGCAAAAATCAATGAATATTGTAAATGCACAAACAGTAATTTCTCCGCATTGCAAGGTGCAATTCTGAAATTTTTTGCTTTTTCCTGCTCCTCTTAGCATGATAAAGAAGATTCAAAGAGAGTGAGATGCCAGCTCCTTTCATTCAGTCAGTAGCTTCAAACATTTCTGGTATATGAATAACATGATGTTTTTCAATGGCAAAAATCAATGAATATTGTAAAAGCACAAACAGTAATTTCTCCGCATTGCAAGGTGCAATTCTGAAATTTTTTGCTTTTTCCTGCTCCTCTTAGCATGATAAAGAAGATTCAAAGAGAGTGAGATGCCAGCTCCTTTCATTCAGTCAGTAGCTTCAATCATTTCTGGACGTTTTTCAATGGCAAAAATCAATGAATATTGTAAATGCACAAACAGTAATTTCTCCGCATTGCAAGGTGCAATTCTGAAATTTTTTGCTTTTTCCTGCTCCTCTTAGCATGAAAAAGAAGATTCAAAGAGAGTGAGATGCCAGCTCCTTTCATTCAGTCAGTAGCTTCAATCATTTCTGGTATATGAATAACATGATGTTTTTCAATGGCAAAAATCAATGAATATTGTAAATGCACAAACAGTAATTTCTCCACATTGCAAGGTGCAATTCTGAAATTTTTTGCTTTTTCCTGCTCCTCTTAGCATGATAAAGAAGATTCAAAGAGAGTGAGATGCCAGCTCCTTTCATTCAGTCAGTAGCTTCAATCATTTCTGGACGTTTTTCAATGGCAAAAATCAATGAATATTGTAAATGCACAAACAGTAATTTCTCCGCATTGCAAGGTGCAATTCTGAAATTTTTTGCTTTTTCCTGCTCCTCTTAGCATGATAAAGAAGATTCAAAGAGAGCGAGATGCCAGCTCCTTTCATTCAGTCAGTAGCTTCAATCATTTCTGGTACATGAATAACATGATGTTTTTCAATGGCAAAAATCAATGAATATTGTAAATGCACAAACAGTAATTTCTCCGCATTGCAAGGTGCAATTCTGAAATTTTTTGCTTTTTCCTGCTCCTCTTAGCATGATAAAGAAGATTCAAAGAGAGTGAGATGCCAGCTCCTTTCATTCAGTCAGTAGCTTCAATCATTTCTGGACGTTTTTCAATGGCAAAAATCAATGAATATTGTAAATGCACAAACAGTAATTTCTCCGCATTGCAAGGTGCAATTCTGAAATTTTTTGCTTTTTCCTGCTCCTCTTAGCATGATAAAGAAGATTCAAAGAGAGTGAGATGCCAGCTCCTTTCATTCAGTCAGTAGCTTCAAACATTTCTAGTATATGAATAACATGATGTTTTTCAATGGCAAAAATCAATGAATATTGTAAATGCACAAACAGTAATTTCTCCGCATTGCAAGGTGCAATTCTGAAATTTTTTGCTTTTTCCTGCTCCTCTTAGCATGATAAAGAAGATTCAAAGAGAGTGAGATGCCAGCTCCTTTCATTCAGTCAGTAGCTTCAATCATTTCTGGACGTTTTTCAATGGCAAAAATCAATGAATATTGTAAATGCACAAACAGTAATTTCTCCGCATTGCAAGGTGCAATTCTGAAATTTTTTGCTTTTTCCTGCTCCTCTTAGCATGATAAAGAAGATTCAAAGAGAGTGAGATGCCAGCTCCTTTCATTCAGTCAGTAGCTTCAATCATTTCTGGTATATGAATAACATGATGTTTTTCAATGGCAAAAATCAATGAATATTGTAAATGCACAAACAGTAATTTCTCCGCATTGCAAGGTGCAATTCTGAAATTTTTTGCTTTTTCCTGCTCCTCTTAGCATGATAAAGAAGATTCAAAGAGAGTGAGATGCCAGCTCCTTTCATTCAGTCAGCAGCTTCAATCATTTCTGGACATTTTTCAATGGCAAAAATCAATGAATATTGTAAATGCACAAACAGTAATTTCTCCGCATTGCAAGGTGCAATTCTGAAATTTTTTGCTTTTTCCTGCTCCTCTTAGCATGATAAAGAAGATTCAAAGAGAGTGAGATGCCAGCTCCTTTCATTCAGTCAGTAGCTTCAAACATTTCTGGTATATGAATAACATGATGTTTTTCAATGGCAAAAATCAATGAATATTGTAAAAGCACAAACAGTAATTTCTCCGCATTGCAAGGTGCAATTCTGAAATTTTTTGCTTTTTCCTGCTCCTCTTAGCATGATAAAGAAGATTCAAAGAGAGTGAGATGCCAGCTCCTTTCATTCAGTCAGTAGCTTCAATCATTTCTGGACGTTTTTCAATGGCAAAAATCAATGAATATTGTAAATGCACAAACAGTAATTTCTCCGCATTGCAAGGTGCAATTCTGAAATTTTTTGCTTTTTCCTGCTCCTCTTAGCATGATAAAGAAGATTCAAAGAGAGTGAGATGCCAGCTCCTTTCATTCAGTCAGTAGCTTCAATCATTTCTGGTATATGAATAACATGATGTTTTTCAATGGCAAAAATCAATGAATATTGTAAATGCACAAACAGTAATTTCTCCGCATTGCAAGTTGAAATTCTGAAATTTTTTGCTTTTTCCTGCTCCTCTTAGCATGATAAAGAAGATTCAAAGAGAGTGAGATGCCAGCTCCTTTCATTCAGTCAGTAGCTTCAATTATTTCTGGACGTTTTTCAATGGCAAAAATCAATGAATATTGTAAATGCACAAACAGTAATTTCTCCGCATTGCAAGGTGCAATTCTGAAATTTTTTGCTTTTTCCTGCTCCTCTTAGCATGATAAAGAAGATTCAAAGAGAGTGAGATGCCAGCTCCTTTCATTCAGTCAGTTGCTTCAATCATTTCTGGACGTTTTTCAATGGCAAAAATCAGTGAATATTGTAAATGCACAAACAGTAATTTCTCCGCATTGCAAGGTGCAATTCTGAAATTTTTTGCTTTTTCCTGCTCCTCTTAGCATGATAAAGAAGATTCAAAGAGAGTGAGATGCCAGCTCCTTTCATTCAGTCAGTAGCTTCAATCATTTCTGGACGTTTTTCAATGGCAAAAATCAATGAATATTGTAAATGCACAAACAGTAATTTCTCCGCATTGCAAGGTGCAATTCTGAAATTTTTTGCTTTTTCCTGCTCCTCTTAGCATGATAAAGAAGATTCAAAGAGAGTGAGATGCCAGCTCCTTTCATTCAGTCAGTAGCTTCAATCATTTCTGGTATATGAATAACATGATGTTTTTCAATGGCAAAAATCAATGAATATTGTAAATGCACAAACAGTAATTTCTCCGCATTGCAAGTTGCAATTCTGAAATTTTTTGCTTTTTCCTGCTCCTCTTAGCATGATAAAGAAGATTCAAAGAGAGTGAGATGCCAGCTCCTTTCATTCAGTCAGTAGCTTCAATCATTTCTGGACGTTTTTCAATGGCAAAAATCAATGAATATTGTAAATGCACAAACAGTAATTTCTCCGCATTGCAAGGTGCAATTCTGAAATTTTTTTGCTTTTTCCTGCTCCTCTTAGCATGATAAAGAAGATTCAAGGAGAGTGAGATGCCAGCTCCTTTCATTCAGTCAGTAGCTTCAATCATTTCTGGACGTTTTTCAATGGCAAAAATCAATGAATATTGTAAATGCACAAACAGTAATTTCTCCGCATTGCAAGGTGCAATTCTGAAATTTTTTGCTTTTTCCTGCTCCTCTTAGCATGATAAAGAAGATTCAAAGAGAGTGAGATGCCAGCTCCTTTCATTCAGTCAGTAGCTTCAAACATTTCTGGTATATGAATAACATGATGTTTTTCAATGGCAAAAATCAATGAATATTGTAAAAGCACAAACAGTAATTTCTCCGCATTGCAAGGTGCAATTCTGAAATTTTTTGCTTTTTCCTGCTCCTCTTAGCATGATAAAGAAGATTCAAAGAGAGTGAGATGCAAGCTCCTTTCATTCAGTCAGTAGCTTCAATCATTTCTGGACGTTTTTCAATGGCAAAAATCAATGAATATTGTAAATGCACAAACAGTAATTTCTCCGCATTGCAAGGTGCAATTCTGAAATTTTTTGCTTTTTCCTGCTCCTCTTAGCATGATAAAGAAGATTCAAAGAGAGTGAGATGCCAGCTCCTTTCATTCAGTCAGTAGCTTCAATCATTTCTGGTATATGAATAACATAATGTTTTTCAATGGCAAAAATCAATGAATATTGTAAATGCACAAACAGTAATTTCTCCACATTGCAAGGTGCAATTCTGAAATTTTTTGCTTTTTCCTGCTCCTCTTAGCATGATAAAGAAGATTCAAAGAGAGTGAGATGCCAGCTCCTTTCATTCAGTCAGTAGCTTCAATCATTTCTGGACGTTTTTCAATGGCAAAAATCAATGAATATTGTAAATGCACAAACAGTAATTTCTCCGCATTGCAATGTGCAATTCTGAAATTTTTTGCTTTTTCCTGCTCCTCTTAGCATGATAAAGAAGATTCAAAGAGAGTGAGATGCCAGCTCCTTTCATTCAGTCAGTAGCTTCAATCATTTCTGGACGTTTTTCAATGGCAAAAATCAATGAATATTGTAAATGCACAAACAGTAATTTCTCCGCATTGCAAGGTGCAATTCTGAAATTTTTTGCTTTTTCCTGCTCCTCTTAGCATGATAAAGAAGATTCAAAGAGAGCGAGATTCCAGCTCCTTTCATTCAGTCAGTAGCTTCAATCATTTCTGGTATATGAATAACATGATGTTTTTCAATGGCAAAAATCAATGAATATTGTAAATGCACAAACAGTAATTTCTCCGCATTGCAAGGTGCAATTCTGAAATTTTTTGCTTTTTCCTGCTCCTCTTAGCATGATAAAGAAGATTCAAAGAGAGTGAGATGCCAGCTCCTTTCATTCAGTCAGTAGCTTCAATCATTTCTGGACGTTTTTCAATGGCAAAAATCAATGAATATTGTAAATGCACAAACAGTAATTTCTCCGCATTGCAAGGTGCAATTCTGAAATTTTTTGCTTTTTCCTGCTCCTCTTAGCATGATAAAGAAGATTCAAAGAGAGTGAGATGCCAGCTCCTTTCATTCAGTCAGTAGCTTCAAACATTTCTAGTATATGAATAACATGATGTTTTTCAATGGCAAAAATCAATGAATATTGTAAATGCACAAACAGTAATTTCTCCGCATTGCAAGGTGCAATTCTGAAATTTTTTGCTTTTTCCTGCTCCTCTTAGCATGATAAAGAAGATTCAAAGAGAGTGAGATGCCAGCTCCTTTCATTCAGTCAGTAGCTTCAATCATTTCTGGACGTTTTTCAATGGCAAAAATCAATGAATATTGTAAATGCACAAACAGTAATTTCTCCGCATTGCAAGGTGCAATTCTGAAATTTTTTGCTTTTTCCTGCTCCTCTTAGCATGATAAAGAAGATTCAAAGAGAGTGAGATGCCAGCTCCTTTCATTCAGTCAGTAGCTTCAATCATTTCTGGACGTTTTTCAATGGCAAAAATCAATGAATATTGTAAATGCACAAACAGTAATTTCTCCGCATTGCAAGGTGCAATTCTGAAATTTTTTGCTTTTTCCTGCTCCTCTTAGCATGATAAAGAAGATTCAAAGAGAGTGAGATGCCAGCTCCTTTCATTCAGTCAGCAGCTTCAATCATTTCTGGACATTTTTCAATGGCAAAAATCAATGAATATTGTAAATGCACAAACAGTAATTTCTCCGCATTGCAAGGTGCAATTCTGAAATTTTTTGCTTTTTCCTGCTCCTCTTAGCATGATAAAGAAGATTCAAAGAGAGTGAGATGCCAGCTCCTTTCATTCAGTCAGTAGCTTCAAACATTTCTGGTATATGAATAACATGATGTTTTTCAATGGCAAAAATCAATGAATATTGTAAAAGCACAAACAGTAATTTCTCCGCATTGCAAGGTGCAATTCTGAAATTTTTTGCTTTTTCCTGCTCCTCTTAGCATGATAAAGAAGATTCAAAGAGAGTGAGATGCCAGCTCCTTTCATTCAGTCAGTAGCTTCAATCATTTCTGGACGTTTTTCAATGGCAAAAATCAATGAATATTGTAAATGCACAAACAGTAATTTCTCCGCATTGCAAGGTGCAATTCTGAAATTTTTTGCTTTTTCCTGCTCCTCTTAGCATGATAAAGAAGATTCAAAGAGAGTGAGATGCCAGCTCCTTTCATTCAGTCAGTAGCTTCAATCATTTCTGGTATATGAATAACATGATGTTTTTCAATGGCAAAAATCAATGAATATTGTAAATGCACAAACAGTAATTTCTCCGCATTGCAAGTTGCAATTCTGAAATTTTTTGCTTTTTCCTGCTCCTCTTAGCATGATAAAGAAGATTCAAAGAGAGTGAGATGCCAGCTCCTTTCATTCAGTCAGTAGCTTCAATTATTTCTGGACGTTTTTCAATGGCAAAAATCAATGAATATTGTAAATGCACAAACAGTAATTTCTCCGCATTGCAAGGTGCAATTCTGAAATTTTTTGCTTTTTCCTGCTCCTCTTAGCATGATAAAGAAGATTCAAAGAGAGTGAGATGCCAGCTCCTTTCATTCAGTCAGTTGCTTCAATCATTTCTGGACGTTTTTCAATGGCAAAAATCAGTGAATATTGTAAATGCACAAACAGTAATTTCTCCGCATTGCAAGGTGCAATTTTGAAATTTTTTGCTTTTTCCTGCTCCTCTTAGCATGATAAAGAAGATTCAAAGAGAGTGAGATGCCAGCTCCTTTCATTCAGTCAGTAGCTTCAATCATTTCTGGACGTTTTTCAATGGCAAAAATCAATGAATATTGTAAATGCACAAACAGTAATTTCTCTGCATTGCAAGGTGCAATTCTGAAATTTTTTGCTTTTTCCTGCTCTTCTTTGCATGATAAAGAAGATTCAAAGAGAGTGAGATGCCAGCTCCTTTCATTCAGTCAGTAGCTTCAATCATTTCTGGTATATGAATAACATGATGTTTTTCAATGGCAAAAATCAATGAATATTGAAAATGCACAAACAGTAATTTCTCCGCATTGCAAGGTGCAATTCTGAAATTTTTGGCTTTTTCCTGCTCCTCTTAGCATGATAAAGAAGATTCAAAGAGAGTGAGATGCCAGCTCCTTTCATTCAGTCAGTAGCTTCAATCATTTCTGGATGTTTTTCAATGGCAAAAATCAATGAATATTGTAAATGCACAAACAGTAATTTCTCCGCATTGCAAGGTGCAATTCTGAAATTTCTTGCATTTTCCTGCTCCTCTTAGCATGATAAAGAAGATTCAAAGAGAGTGAGATGCCAGCTCCTTTCATTCAGTCAGTAGCTTCAATCATTTCTGGACGTTTTTCAATGGCAAAAATCAATGAATATTGTAAATGCACAAACAGTAATTTCTCCGCATTGCAAGGTGCAATTCTGAAATTTTTTGCTTTTTCCTGCTCCTCTTAGCATGATAAAGAAGATTCAAAGAGAGTGAGATGCCAGCTCCTTTCATTCAGTCAGTAGCTTCAAACATTTCTGGTATATGAATAACATGATGTTTTTCAATGGCAAAAATCAATGAATATTGTAAATGCACAAACAGTAATTTCTCCGCATTGCAAGGTGCAATTCTGAAATTTTTTGCTTTTTCCTGCTCCTCTTAGCATGATAAAGAAGATTCAAAGAGAGTGAGATGCCAGCTCCTTTCATTCAGTCAGTAGCTTCAATCATTTCTGGACGTTTTTCAATGGCAAAAATCAATGAATATTGTAAATGCACAAACAGTAATTTCTCCGCATTGCAAGGTGCAATTCTGAAATTTTTTGCTTTTTCCTGCTCCTCTTAGCATGATAAAGAAGATTCAAAGAGAGTGAGATGCCAGCTTCTTTCATTCAGTCAGTAGCTTCAAACATTTCTGGGATATGAATAACATGATGTTTTTCAATGGCAAAAATTAATGAATATTGTAAATGCACAAACAGTAATTTCTCCGCATTGCAAGGTGCAATTCTGAAATTTTTTGCTTTTTCCTGCTCCTCTTAGCATGATAAAGAAGATTCAAAGAGAGTGAGATGCCAGCTCCTTTCATTCAGTCAGTAGCTTCAATCATTTCTGGACGTTTTTCAATGGCAAAAATCAATGAATATTGTAAATGCACAAACAGTAATTTCTCCGCATTGCAAGGTGCAATTCTGAAATTTTTTGCTTTTTCCTGCTCCTCTTAGCATGATAAAGAAGATTCAAAGAGAGTGAGATGCCAGCTCCTTTCATTCAGTCAGTAGCTTCAATCATTTCTGGACGTTTTTCAATGGCAAAAATCAATGAATATTGTAAATGCACAAACAGTAATTTCTGCGCATTGCAAGGTGCAATTCTGAAATTTTTTGCTTTTTCCTGCTCCTCTTAGCATGATAAAGAAGATTCAAAGAGAGTGAGATGCCAGCTCCTTTCATTCAGTCAGTAGCTTCAATCATTTCTGGTATATGAATAACATGATGTTTTTCAATGGCAAAAATCAATGAATATTGTAAATGCACAAACAGTAATTTCTCCGCATTGCAAGTTGCAATTCTGAAATTTTTTGCTTTTTCCTGCTCCTCTTAGCATGATAAAGAAGATTCAAAGAGAGTGAGATTCCAGCTCCTTTCATTCAGTCAGTAGCTTCAATCATTTCTGGACGTTTTTCAATGGCAAAAATCAATGAATATTGTAAATGCACAAACAGTAATTTCTCCGCATTGCAAGGTGCAATTCTGAAATTTTTTGCTTTTTCCTGCTCCTCTTAGCATGATAAAGAAGATTCAAAGAGAGTGAGATGCCAGCTCCTTTCATTCAGTCAGTAGCTTCAATCATTTCTGGACGTTTTTCAATGACAAAAATCAATGAATATTGTAAATGCACAAACAGTAATTTCTCCGCATTGCAAGATGCAATTCTGAAATTTTTTGCTTTTTCCTGCTCCTCTTAGCATGATAAAAAAGATTCAAAGAGAGTGAGATGCCAGCTCCTTTCATTCAGTCAGTAGCTTCAATCATTTCTGGACGTTTTTCAATAGCAAAAATCAATGAATATTGTAAATGCACAAACAGTAATTTCTCCGCATTGCAAGGTGCAATTCTGAAATTTTTTGCTTTTTCCTGCTCCTCTTAGCATGATAAAGAAGATTCAAAGAGAGTGAGATGCCAGCTCCTTTCATTCAGTCAGTAGCTTCAATCATTTCTGGTATATGAATAACATGATGTTTTTCAATGGCAAAAATCAATGAATATTGTAAATGCACAAACAGTAATTTCTCCGCATTGCAAGGTGCAATTCTGAAATTTTTTGCTTTTTCCTGCTCCTCTTAGCATGATAAAGAAGATTCAAAGAGAGTGAGATGCCAGCTCCTTTCATTCAGTCAGTAGCTTCAATCATTTCTGGACGTTTTTCAATGGCAAAAATCAATGAATATTGTAAATGCACAAACAGTAATTTCTCCGCATTGCAAGGTGCAATTTTGAAATTTTTTGCTTTTTCCTGCTCCTCTTAGCATGATAAAGAAGATTCAAAGAGAGTGAGATGCCAGCTCCTTTCATTCAGTCAGTAGCTTCAGTCATTTCTGGACGTTTTTCAATGGCAAAAATCAATGAATATTGTAAATGCACAAACAGTAATTTCTCCGCATTGCAAGGTGCAATTCTGAAATTTTTTGCTTTTTCCTGCTCCTTTTAGCATGATAAAGAAGATTCAAAGAGAGTGAGATGCCAGCTCCTTTTATTCAGTCAGTAGCTTCAAACATTTCTGGTATAAACATTTCTGGACGTTTTTCAATGGCAAAAATCAATGAATATTGTAAATGCACAAACAGTAATTTCTCCGCATTGCAAGGTGCAATTCTGAAATTTTTTGCTTTTTCCTGCTCCTCTTAGCATGATAAAGAAGATTCAAAGAGAGTGAGATGCCAGCTCCTTTCATTCAGTCAGTAGCTTCAATCATTTCTGGTATATGAATAACATGATGTTTTTCAATGGCAAAAATCAATGAATATTGTAAATGCACAAACAGTAATTTCTCCGCATTGCAAGGTGCAATTCTGAAATTTTTTGCTTTTTCCTGCTCCTCTTAGCATGATAAAGAAGATTCAAAGAGAGTGAGATGCCAGCTCCTTTCATTCAGTCAGTAGCTTCAATCATTTCTGGACGTTTTTCAATGGCAAAAATCAATGAATATTGTAAATGCACAAACAGTAATTTCTCCGCATTGCAAGATGCAATTCTGAAATTTTTTGCTTTTTCCTGCTCCTCTTAGCATGGTAAAGAAGATTCAAAGAGAGTGAGATGCCAGCTCCTTTCATTCAGTCAGTAGCTTCAGTCATTTCTGGACGTTTTTCAATGCAAAAATCAATGAATATTGTAAATGCACAAACAGTAATTTCTCCGCATTGCAAGGTGCAATTCTGAAATTTTTTGCTTTTTCCTGCTCCTCTTAGCATGATAAAGAAGATTCAAAGAGAGTGAGATGCCAGCTCCTTTCATTCAGTCAGTAGCTTCAATCATTTCTGGTATATGAATAACATGATGTTTTTCAATGGCAAAAATCAATGAATATTGTAAATGCACAAACAGTAATTTCTCCGCATTGCAAGGTGCAATTCTGAAATTTTTTGCTTTTTCCTGCTCCTCTTAGCATGATAAAGAAGATTCAAAGAGAGTGAGATGCCAGCTCCTTTCATTCAGTCAGTAGCTTCAATCATTTCTGGATGTTTTTCAATGGCAAAAATCAATGAATATTATAAATGCACAAACAGTAATTTCTCCGCATTGCAAGGTGCAATTCTGAAATTTCATGCATTTTCCTGCTCCTCTTAGCATGATAAAGAAGATTCAAAGAGAGTGAGATGCCAGCTCCTTTCATTCAGTCAGTAGCTTCAATCATTTCTGGACGTTTTTCAATGGCAAAAATCAATGAATATTGTAAATGCACAAACAGTAATTTCTCCGCATTGCAAGGTGCAATTCTGAAATTTTTTGCTTTTTCCTGCTCCTCTTAGCATGATAAAGAAGATTCAAAGAGAGTGAGATGCCAGCTCCTTTCATTCAGTCAGTAGCTTCAAACATTTCTGGTATATGAATAACATGATGTTTTTCAATGGCAAAAATCAATGAATATTGTAAATGCACAAACAGTAATTTCTCCGCATTGCAAGGTGCAATTCTGAAATTTTTTGCTTTTTCCTGCTCCTCTTAGCATGATAAAGAAGATTCAAAGAGAGTGAGATGCCAGCTCCTTTCATTCAGTCAGTAGCTTCAATCATTTCTGGACGTTTTTCAATGGCAAAAATCAATGAATATTGTAAATGCACAAACAGTAATTTCTCCGCATTGCAAGGTGCAATTCTGAAATTTTTTGCTTTTTCCTGCTCCTATTAGCATGATAAAGAAGATTCAAAGAGAGTGAGATGCCAGCTTCTTTCATTGTCAGTAGCTTCAAACATTTCTGGGATATGAATAACATGATGTTTTTCAATGGCAAAAATTAATGAATATTGTAAATGCACAAACAGTAATTTCTCCGCATTGCAAGGTGCAATTCTGAAATTTTTTGCTTTTTCCTGCTCCTCTTAGCATGATAAAGAAGATTCAAAGAGAGTGAGATGCCAGCTCCTTTCATTCAGTCAGTAGCTTCAATCATTTCTGGACGTTTTTCAATGGCAAAAATCAATGAATATTGTAAATGCACAAACAGTAATTTCTCCGCATTGCAAGGTGCAATTCTGAAATTTTTTGCTTTTTCCTGCTCCTCTTAGCATGATAAAGAAGATTCAAAGAGAGTGAGATGCCAGCTCCTTTCATTCAGTCAGTAGCTTCAATCATTTCTGGTATATGAATAACATGATGTTTTTCAATGGCAAAAATCAATGAATATTGTAAATGCACAAACAGTAATTTCTCCGCATTGCAAGTTGCAATTCTGAAATTTTTTGCTTTTTCCTGCTCCTCTTAGCATGATAAAGAAGATTCAAAGAGAGTGAGATTCCGGCTCCTTTCATTCAGTCAGTAGCTTCAATCATTTCTGGACGTTTTTCAATGGCAAAAATCAATGAATATTGTAAATGCACAAACAGTAATTTCTCCGCATTGCAAGGTGCAATTCTGAAATTTTTTGCTTTTTCCTGCTCCTCTTAGCATGATAAAGAAGATTCAAAGAGAGTGAGATGCCAGCTCCTTTCATTCAGTCAGTAGCTTTAATCATTTCTGGACGTTTTTCAATGGCAAAAATCAATGAATATTGTAAATGCACAAACAGTAATTTCTCCGCATTGCAAGATGAAATTCTGAAATTTTTTGCTTTTTCCTGCTCCTCTTAGCATGATAAAGAAGATTCAAAGAGAGTGAGATGCCAGCTCCTTTCATTCAGTCAGTAGCTTCAATCATTTCTGGACGTTTTTCAATGGCAAAAATCAATGAATATTGTAAATGCACAAACAGTAATTTCTCCGCATTGCAAGGTGCAATTCTGAAATTTTTTGCTTTTTCCTGCTCCTCTTAGCATGATAAAGAAGATTCAAAGAGAGTGAGATGCCAGCTCCTTTCATTCAGTCAGTAGCTTCAATCATTTCTGGTATATGAATAACATGATGTTTTTCAATGGCAAAAATCAATGAATATTGTAAATGCACAAACAGTAATTTCTCCGCATTGCAAGGTGCAATTCTGAAATTTTTTGCTTTTTCCTGCTCCTCTTAGCATGATAAAGAAGATTCAAAGAGAGTGAGATGCCAGCTCCTTTCATTCAGTCAGTAGCTTCAATCATTTCTGGACGTTTTTCAATGGCAAAAATCAATGAATATTGTAAATGCACAAACAGTAATTTCTCCGCATTGCAAGGTGCAATTCTGAAATTTTTTGCTTTTTCCTGCTCCTCTTAGCATGATAAAGAAGATTCAAAGAGAGTGAGATGCCAGCTCCTTTCATTCAGTCAGTAGCTTCAGTCATTTCTGGAAGTTTTTCAATGGCAAAAATCAATGAATATTGTAAATGCACAAACAGTAATTTCTCCGCATTGCAAGGTGCAATTCTGAAATTTTTTGCTTTTTCCTGCTCCTCTTAGCATGATAAAGAAGATTCAAAGAGAGTGAGATGCCAGCTCCTTTCATTCAGTCAGTAGCTTCAAACATTTCTGGTATAAACATTTCTGGACGTTTTTCAATGGCAAAAATCAATGAATATTGTAAATGCACAAACAGTAATATCTCCACATTGCAAGGTGCAATGCTGAAATTTTTTTTGCTTTTTCCTGCTAATCCTAGCATGATAAAGAAGATTCAAATAGAGTGAGATGCCAGCTCCTTTCATTCAGTCAGTAGCTTCAAACATTTCTGGACGTTTTTCAATTGCAAAAATCAATGAATATTGTAAATGCACAAACAGTAATATCTCCACATTGCAAGGTGCAATTCTGAAATTTTTTGCTTTTTCCTGCTAATCCTAGCATGATAAAGAAGATTCAAAGAGAGTGAGATGTCAGCTCCTTTCATTCAGTCAGTAGCTTCAAACATTTCTGGTATATGAATAACATGATGTTTTTCAATGGCAAAAATCAATGAATATTGTAAATGCACAAACAGTAATATCTCCACATTGCAAGGTGCAATTCTGAAATTTTTTGCTTTTTCCTGCTAATCCTAGCATGATAAAGAAGATTCAAAGAGAGTGAGATGCCAGCTCCTTTCATTCAGTCAGTAGCTTCAAACATTTCTGGACGTTTTTCAATGGCAAAAATCAATGAATATTGTAAGTGCACAAACAGTAATATCTCCACATTGCAAGGTGCAATTCTGAAATTTTTTGCTTTTTCCTGCTACTCCTAGCATGATAAAGAAGATTCAAAGAGAGTGAGATGCCAGCTCCTTTCATTCAGTCAGTAGCTTCAATCATTTCTGGACGTTTTTCAATGGCAAAAATCAATGAATATTGTAAATGCACAAACAGTAATTTCTCCGCATTGCAAGGTGCAATTCTGAATTTTTTTGCTTTTTCCTGCTCCTCTTAGCATGGTAAAGAAGATTCAAAGAGAGTGAGATGCCAGCTCCTTTCATTCAGTCAGTAGCTTCAGTCATTTCTGGACGTTTTTCAATGGCAAAAATCAATGAATATTGTAAATGCACAAAAAGTAATTTCTCCGCATTGCAAGGTGCAATTCTGAAATTTTTTGCTTTTTCCTGCTCCTCTTAGCATGATAAAGAAGATTCAAAGAGAGTGAGATGCCAGCTCCTTTCATTCAGTCAGTAGCTTCAAACATTTCTGGTATAAACATTTCTGGACGTTTTTCAATGGCAAAAATCAATGAATATTGTAAATGCACAAACAGTAATATCTCCACATTGCAAGGTGCAATTCTGAAATTTTTTGCTTTTTCCTGCTAATCCTAGCATGATAAAGAAGATTCAAATAGAGTGAGATGCCAGCTCCTTTCATTCAGTCAGTAGCTTCAAACATTTCTGGACGTTTTTCAATGGCAAAATTCAATGAATATTGTAAATGCACAAACAGTAATATCTCCACATTGCAAGGTGCAATTCTGAAATTTTTTGCTTTTTCCTGCTAATCCTAGCATGATAAAGAAGATTCAAAGAGAGTGAGATGCCAGCTCCTTTCATTCAGTCAGTAGCTTCAATCATTTCTGGACGTTTTTCAATGGCAAAAATCAATGAATATTGTAAATGCACAAACAGTAATTTCTCCGCATTGCAAGGTGCAATTCTGAAATTTTTTGCTTTTTCCTGCTCCTCTTAGCATGATAAAGAAGATTCAAAGAGAGTGAGATGCCAGCTCCTTTCATTCAGTCAGTAGCTTCAATCATTTCTGGATGTTTTTCAATGGCAAAAATCAATGAATATTGTAAATGCACAAACAGTAATTTCTCCGCATTGCAAGGTGCAATTCTGAAATTTTTTGCTTTTTCCTGCTCCTCTTAGCATGATAAAGAAGATTCAAAGAGAGTGAGATGCCAGCTCCTTTCATTCAGTCAGTAGCTTCAATCATTTCTGGTATATGAATAACATGATGTTTTTCAATGGCAAAAATCAATGAATATTGTAAATGCACAAACAGTAATTTCTCCGCATTGCAAGGTGCAATTCTGAAATTTTTTGCTTTTTCCTGCTCCTCTTAGCATGATAAAGAAGATTCAAAGAGAGTGAGATGCCAGCTCCTTTCATTCAGTCAGTAGCTTCAATCATTTCTGGACGTTTTTCAATGGCAAAAATCAATGAATATTGTAAATGCACAAACAGTAATTTCTCCGCATTGCAAGATGCAATTCTGAAATTTTTTGCTTTTTCCTGCTCCTCTTAGCATGATAAAGAAGATTCAAAGAGAGTGAGATGCCAGCTCCTTTCATTCAGTCAGTAGCTTCAGTCATTTCTGGACGTTTTTCAATGGCAAAAATCAATGAATATTGTAAATGCACAAACAGTAATTTCTCCGCATTGCAAAGTGCAATTCTGAAATTTTTTGCTTTTTCCTGCTCCTCTTAGCATGATAAAGAAGATTCAAAGAGAGTGAGATGCCAGCTCCTTTCATTCAGTCAGTAGCTTCAAACATTTCTGGTATAAACATTTCTGGATGTTTTTCAATGGCAAAAATCAATGAATATTGTAAATGCACAAACAGTAATATCTCCACATTGCAAGGTGCAATGCTGAAATTTTTTGCTTTTTCCTGCTAATCCTAGGATGATAAAGAAGATTCAAATAGAGTGAGATGCCAGCTCCTTTCATTCAGTCAGTAGCTTCAAACATTTCTGGACGTTTTTCAATGGCAAAAATCAATGAATATTGTAAATGCACAAACAGTAATATCTCCACATTGCAAGGTGCAATTCTGAAATTTTTTGCTTTTTCCTGCTAATCCTAGCATGATAAAGAAGATTCAAAGAGAGTGAGATGTCAGCTCCTTTCATTCAGTCAGTAGGTTCAAACATTTCTGGTATATGAATAACATGATGTTTTTCAATGGCAAAAATCAATGAATATTGTAAATGCACAAACAGTAATATCTCCACATTGCAAGGTGCAATTCTGAAATTTTTTGCTTTTTCCTGCTAATCCTAGCATGATAAAGAAGATTCAAAGAGAGTGAGATGCCAGCTCCTTTCATTCAGTCAGTAGCTTCAAACATTTCTGGACGTTTTTCAATGGCAAAAATCAATGAATATTGTAAATGCACAAACAGTAATATCTCCACATTGCAAGGTGCAATTCTGAAATTTTTTGCTTTTTCCTGCTACTCCTAGCATGATAAAGAAGATTCAAAGAGAGTGAGATGCCAGCTCCTTTCATTCAGTCAGTAGCTTCAAACATTTCTGGACGTTTTTCAATGGCAAAAATCAATGAATATTGTAAATGCACAAACAGTAATATCTCCACATTGCAAGGTGCAATTCTGAAATTTTTTGCTTTTTCCTGCTAATCCTAGCATGATAAAGAAGATTCAAAGAGAGTGAGATGCCAGCTCCTTTCATTCAGTCAGTAGCTTCAAACATTTCTGGACGTTTTTCAATGGCAAAAATCAATGAATATTGTAAATGCACAAACAGTAATTTCTCCGCATTGCAAGGTGCAATTCTGAAATTTTTTGCTTTTTCCTGCTCCTCTTAGCATGATAAAGAAGATTCAAAGAGAGTGAGATGCCAGCTCCTTTCATTCAGTCAGTAGCTTCAATCATTTCTGGACGTTTTTCAATGGCAAAAATCAATGAATATTGTAAATGCACAAACAGTAATTTCTCCGCATTGCAAGGTGCAATTCTGAAATTTTTTGCTTTTTCCTGCTCCTCTTAGCATGATAATGAAGATTCAAAGAGAGTGAGATGCCAGCTCCTTTCATTCAGTCAGTAGCTTCAATCATTTCTGGTATATGAATAACATGATGTTTTTCAATGGCAAAAATCAATGAATATTGTAAATGCACAAACAGTAATTTCTCCGCATTGCAAGTTGCAATTCTGAAATTTTTTGCTTTTTCCTGCTCCTCTTAGCATGATAAAGAAGATTCAAAGAGAGTGAGATGCCAGCTCCTTTCATTCAGTCAGTAGCTTCAATCATTTCTGGACGTTTTTCAATGGCAAAAATCAATGAATATTGTAAATGCACAAACAGTAATTTCTCCGCATTGCAAGGTGCAATTCTGAAATTTTTTGCTTTTTCCTGCTCCTCTTAGCATGATAAAGAAGATTCAAAGAGAGTGAGATGCCAGCTCCTTTCATTCAGTCAGTAGCTTCAATCATTTCTGGACGTTTTTCAATGGCAAAAATCAATGAATATTGTAAATGCACAAACAGTAATTTCTCCGCATTGCAAGGTGCAATTCTGAAATTTTTTGCTTTTTCCTGCTCCTCTTAGCATGATAAAGAAGATTCAAAGAGAGTGAGATGCCAGCTCCTTTCATTCAGTCAGTAGCTTCAATCATTTCTGGATGTTTTTCAATGGCAAAAATCAATGAATATTGTAAATGCACAAACAGTAATTTCTCCGCATTGCAAGGTGCAATTTTGAAATTTTTTGCTTTTTCCTGCTCCTCTTAGCATGATAAAGAAGATTCAAAGAGAGTGAGATGCCAGCTCCTTTCATTCAGTCAGTAGCTTCAATCATTTCTGGTATATGAATAACATGATGTTTTTCAATGGCAAAAATCAATGAATATTGTAAATGCACAAACAGTAATTTCTCCGCATTGCAAGGTGCAATTCTGAAATTTTTTGCTTTTTCGTGCTCCTCTTAGCATGATAAAGAAGATTCAAAGAGCGTGAGATGCCAGCTCCTTTCATTCAGTCAGTAGCTTCAATCATTTCTGGATGTTTTTCAATGGCAAAAATCAATGAATATTGTAAATGCACAAACAGTAATTTCTCCGCATTGCAAGGTGCAATTCTGAAATTTTTTGCTTTTTCCTGCTCCTCTTAGCATGATAAAGAAGATTCAAAGAGAGTGAGATGCCAGCTCCTTTCATTCAGTCAGTAGCTTCAGTCATTTCTGGACGTTTTTCAATGGCAAAAATCAATGAATATTGTAAATGCACAAACAGTAATTTCTCCGCATTGCAACGTGCAATTCTGAAATTTTTTGCTTTTTCCTGCTCCTCTTAGCATGATAAAGAAGATTCAAAGAGAGTGTGATGCCAGCTCCTTTCATTCAGTCAGTAGCTTCAAACATTTCTGGTATAAACATTTCTGGACGTTTTTCAATGGCAAAAATCAATGAATATTGTAAATGCACAAACAGTAATATCTCCACATTGCAAGGTGCAATTCTGAAATTTTTTGCTTTTTCCTGCTAATCCTAGCATGATAAAGAAGATTCAAATAGAGTGAGATGCCAGCTCCTTTCATTCAGTCAGTAGCTTCAAACATTTCTGGACGTTTTTCAATGGCAAAATTCAATGAATATTGTAAATGCACAAACAGTAATATCTCCACATTGCAAGGTGCAATTCTGAAATTTTTTGCTTTTTCCTGCTAATCCTAGCATGATAAAGAAGATTCAAAGAGAGTGAGATGCCAGCTCCTTTCATTCAGTCAGTAGCTTCAATCATTTCTGGACGTTTTTCAATGGCAAAAATCAATGAATATTGTAAATGCACAAACAGTAATTTCTCCGCATTGCAAGGTGCAATTCTGAAATTTTTTGCTTTTTCCTGCTCCTCTTAGCATGATAAAGAAGATTCAAAGAGAGTGAGATGCCAGCTCCTTTCATTCAGTCAGTAGCTTCAATCATTTCTGGACGTTTTTCAATGGCAAAAATCAATGAATATTGTAAATGCACAAACAGTAATTTCTCCGCATTGCAAGGTGCAATTCTGAAATTTTTTGCTTTTTCCTGCTCCTCTTAGCATGATAAAGAAGATTCAAAGAGAGTGAGATGCCAGCTCCTTTCATTCAGTCAGTAGCTTCAATCATTTCTGGTATATGAATAACATGATGTTTTTCAATGGCAAAAATCAATGAATATTGTAAATGCACAAACAGTAATTTCTCCGCATTGCAAGGTGCAATTCTGAAATTTTTTGCTTTTTCCTGCTCCTCTTAGCATGATAAAGAAGATTCTAAGAGAGTGAGATGCCAGCTCCTTTCATTCAGTCAGTAGCTTCAATCATTTCTGGACGTTTTTCAATGGCAAAAATCAATGAATATTGTAAATGCACAAACAGTAATTTCTCCGCATTGCAAGGTGCAATTCTGAATTTTTTTGCTTTTTCCTGATCCTCTTAGCATGATAAAGAAGATTCAAAGAGAGTGAGATGCCAGTTCCTTTCATTCAGTCAGTAGCTTCAATCATTTCTGGTATATGAATAACATGATGTTTTTCAATGGCAAAAATCAATGAATATTGTAAATGCACAAACAGTAATTTCTCCGCATTGCAAGGTGCAATTCTGAAATTTTTTGCTTTTTCCTGCTCCTCTTAGCATGATAAAGAAGATTCAAAGAGAGTGAGATGCCAGCTCCTTTCATTCAGTCAGTAGCTTCAATCATTTCTGGATGTTTTTCAATGGCAAAAATCAATGAATATTGTAAATGCACAAACAGTAATTTCTCCGCATTGCAAGGTGCAATTCTGAAATTTTTTGCTTTTTCCTGCTCCTCTTAGCATGATAAAGAAGATTCAAAGAGAGTGAGATGCCAGCTCCTTTCATTCAGTCAGTAGCTTCAGTCATTTCTGGACGTTTTTCAATGGCAAAAATCAATGAATATTGTAAATGCACAAACAGTAATTTCTCCGCATTGCAAGGTGCAATTCTGAAATTTTTTGCTTTTTCCTGCTCCTCTTAGCATGATAAAGAAGATTCAAAGAGATTGAGATGCCAGCTCCTTTCATTCAGTCAGTAGCTTCAAACATTTCTGGTATAAACATTTCTGGACGTTTTTCAATGGCAAAAATCAATGAATATTGTAAAGGCACAAACAGTAATATCTCCACATTGCAAGGTGCAATTCTGAAATTTTTTGCTTTTTCCTGCTAATCCTAGCATGATAAAGAAGATTCAAATAGAGTGAGATGCCAGCTCCTTTCATTCAGTCAGTAGCTTCAAACATTTCTGGACGTTTTTCAATGGCAAAATTCAATGAATATTGTAAATGCACAAACAGTAATATCTCCACATTGCAAGGTGCAATTCTGAAATTTTTTGCTTTTTCCTGCTAATCCTAGCATGATAAAGAAGATTCAAAGAGAGTGAGATGCCAGCTCCTTTCATTCAGTCAGTAGCTTCAATCATTTCTGGACGTTTTTCAATGGCAAAAATCAATGAATATTGTAAATGCACAAACAGTAATTTCTCCGCATTGCAAGGTGCAATTCTGAAATTTTTTGCTTTTTCCTGCTCCTCTTAGCATGATAAAGAAGATTCAAAGAGAGTGAGATGCCAGCTCCTTTCATTCAGTCAGTAGCTTCAATCATTTCTGGACGTTTTTCAATGGCAAAAATCAATGAATATTGTAAATGCACAAACAGTAATTTCTCCGCATTGCAAGGTGCAATTCTGAAATTTTTTGCTTTTTCCTGCTCCTCTTAGCATGATAAAGAAGATTCAAAGAGAGTGAGATGCCAGCTCCTTTCATTCAGTAAGTAGCTTCAATCATTTCTGGTATATGAATAACATGATGTTTTTCAATGGCAAAAATCAATGAATATTGTAAATGCACAAACAGTAATTTCTCCGCATTGCAAGGTGCAATTCTGAAATTTTTTGCTTTTTCCTGCTCCTCTTAGCATGATAAAGAAGATTCAAAGAGAGTGAGATGCCAGCTCCTTTCATTCAGTCAGTAGCTTCAATCATTTCTGGACGTTTTTCAATGGCAAAAATCAATGAATATTGTAAATGCACAAACAGTAATTTCTCCGCATTGCAAGGTGCAATTCTGAAATTTTTTGCTTTTTCCTGCTCCTCTTAGCATGATAAAGAAGATTCAAAGAGAGTGAGATGCCAGCTCCTTTCATTCAGTCAGTAGCTTCAGTCATTTCTGGACGTTTTTCAATGGCAAAAATCAATGAATATTGTAAATGCACAAACAGTAATTTCTCCGCATTGCAAGGTGCAATTCTGAAATTTTTTGCTTTTTCCTGCTCCTCTTAGCATGATAAAGAAGATTCAAAGAGAGTGAGATGCCAGCTCCTTTCATTCAGTCAGTAGCTTCAATCATTTCTGGACGTTTTTCAATGGCAAAAATCAATGAATATTGTAAATGCACAAACAGTAATTTCTCCGCATTGCAAGGTGCAATTCTGAAATTTTTTGCTTTTTCCTGCTCCTCTTAGCATGATAAAGAAGATTCAAAGAGAGTGAGATGCCAGCTCCTTTCATTCAGTCAGTAGCTTCAATCATTTCTGGACGTTTTTCAATGGCAAAAATCAATGAATATTGTAAATGCACAAACAGTAATTTCTCCGCATTGCAAATTGCAATTCTGAAATTTTTTGCTTTTTCCTGCTCCTCTTAGCATGATAAAGTAGATTCAAAGAGAGTGAGATGCCAGCTCCTTTCATTCAGTCAGTAGCTTCAATCATTTCTGGACGTTTTTCAATGGCAAAAATCAATGAATATTGTAAATGCACAAACAGTAATTTCTCCGCATTGCAAGGTGCAATTCTGAAATTTTTTGCTTTTTCCTGCTCCTATTAGCATGATAAAGAAGATTCAAAGAGAATGAGATGCCAGCTCCTTTCATTCAGTCAGTAGCTTCAATCATTTCTGGTATATGAATAACATGATGTTTTTCAATGGCAAAAATCAATGAATATTGTAAATGCACAAACAGTAATTTCTCCGCATTGCAAGGTGCAATTCTGAAATTTTTTGCTTTTTCCTGCTCCTCTTAGCATGATAAAGAAGATTCAAAGAGAGTGAGATGCCAGCTCCTTTCATTCAGTCAGTAGCTTCAATCATTTCTGGATGTTTTTCAATGGCAAAAATCAATGAATATTGTAAATGCACAAACAGTAATTTCTCCGCATTGCAAGGTGCAATTCTGAAATTTTTTGCTTTTTCCTGCTCCTCTTAGCATGATAAAGAAGATTCAGAGAGTGAGATGCCAGCTCCTTTCATTCAGTCAGTAGCTTCAGTCATTTCTGGACGTTTTTCAATGGCAAAAATCAATGAATATTGTAAATGCACAAACAGTAATTTCTCCGCATTGCAAGGTGCAATTCTGAAATTTTTTGCTTTTTCCTGCTCCTCTTAGCATGATAAAGAAGATTCAAAGAGAGTGAGATGCCAGCTCCTTTCATTCAGTCAGTAGCTTCAAACATTTCTGGTATAAACATTTCTGGACGTTTTTCAATGGCAAAAATCAATGAATATTGTAAATGCACAAACAGTAATATCTCCACATTGCAAGGTGCAATTCTGAAATTTTTTGCTTTTTCCTGCTCCTCTTAGCATGATAAAGAAGATTCAAAGAGAGTGAGATGCCAGCTCCTTTCATTCAGTCAGTAGCTTCAATCATTTCTGGACGTTTTTCAATGGCAAAAATCAATGAATATTGTAAATGCACAAACAGTAATTTCTCCGCATTGCAAGGTGCAATTCTGAAATTTTTTGCTTTTTCCTGCTCCTCTTAGCATGATAAAGAAGATTCAAAGAGAGTGAGATGCCAGCTCCTTTCATTCAGTCAGTAGCTTCAATCATTTCTGGTATATGAATAACATGATGTTTTTCAATGGCAAAAATCAATGAATATTGTAAATGCACAAACAGTAATTTCTCCGCATTGCAAGGTGAAATTCTGAAATTTTTTGCTTTTTCCTGCTCCTCTTAGCATGATAAAGAAGATTCAAAGAGAGTGAGATGCCAGCTCTTTTCATTCAGTCAGTAGCTTCAATCATTTCTGGACGTTTTTCAATGGCAAAAATCAATGAATATTGTAAATGCACAAACAGTAATTTCTCCGCATTGCAAGGTGCAATTCTGAATTTTTTTGCTTTTTCCTGCTCCTCTTAGCATGATAAAGAAGATTCAAAGAGAGTGAGATGCCAGCTCCTTTCATTCAGTCAGTAGCTTCAGTCATTTCTGGACGTTTTTCAATGGCAAAAATCAATGAATATTGTAAATGCACAAACAGTAATTTCTCCGCATTGCAAGGTGCAATTCTGAAATTCTTTGCTTTTTCCTGCTCCTCTTAGCATGATAAAGAAGATTCAAAGAGAGTGAGATGCCAGCTCCTTTCATTCAGTCAGTAGCTTCAAACATTTCTGGTATAAACATTTCTGGACGTTTTTCAATGGCAAAAATCAATGAATATTGTAAATGCACAAACAGTAATATCTCCACATTGCAAGGTGCAATTCTGAAATTTTTTGCTTTTTCCTGCTAATCCTAGCATGATAAAGAAGATTCAAATAGAGTGAGATGCCAGCTCCTTTCATTCAGTCAGTAGCTTCAAACATTTCTGGACGTTTTTCAATGGCAAAAATCAATGAATATTGTAAATGCACAAACAGTAATATCTCCACATTGCAAGGTGCAATTCTGAAATTTTTTGCTTTTTCCTGCTACTCCTAGCATGATAAAGAAGATTCAAAGAGAGTGAGATGCCAGCTCCTTTCATTCAGTCAGTAGCTTCAAACATTTCTGGACGTTTTTCAATGGCAAAAATCAATGAATATTGTAAATGCACAAACAGTAAGATCTCCACATTGCAAGGTGCAATTCTGAAATTTTTTGCTTTTTCCTGCTAATCCTAGCATGATAAAGAAGATTCAAAGAGAGTGAGATGCCAGCTCCTTTCATTCAGTCAGTAGCTTCAAACATTTCTGGACGTTTTTCAATGGCAAAAATCTATGAATATTGTAAATGCACAAACAGTAATTTCTCCGCATTGCAAGGTGCAATTCTGAAATTTTTTGCTTTTTCCTGCTCCTCTTAGCATGATAAAGAAGATTCAAAGAGAGTGAGATGCCAGCTCCTTTCATTCAGTCAGTAGCTTCAAACATTTCTGGTATATGAATAACATGATGTTTTTCAATGGCAAAAATCAATGAATATTGTAAATGCACAAACAGTAATTTCTCCGCATTGCAAGGTGCAATTCTGAATTTTTTTGCTTTTTCCTGCTCCTCTTAGCATGATAAAGAAGATTCAAAGAGAGTGAGATGCCAGCTCCTTTCATTCAGTCAGTAGCTTCAATCATTTCTGGACGTTTTTCAATGGCAAAAATCAATGAATATTGTAAATGCACAAACAGTAATTTCTCCGCATTGCAAGGTGCAATTCTGAAATTTTTTGCTTTTTCCTGCTCCTCTTAGCATGATAAAGAAGATTCAAAGAGAGTGAGATGCCAGCTCCTTTCATTCAGTCAGTAGCTTCAATCATTTCTGGATGTTTTTCAATGGCAAAAATCAATGAATATTGTAAATGCACAAACAGTAATTTCTCCGCATTGCAAGGTGCAATTCTGAAATTTTTTGCTTTTTCCTGCTCCTCTTAGCATGATAAAGAAGATTCAGAGAGTGAGATGCCAGCTCCTTTCATTCAGTCAGTAGCTTCAGTCATTTCTGGACGTTTTTCAATGGCAAAAATCAATGAATATTGTAAATGCACAAACAGTAATTTCTCCGCATTGCAAGGTGCAATTCTGAAATTTTTTGCTTTTTCCTGCTCCTCTTAGCATGATAAAGAAGATTCAAAGAGAGTGAGATGCCAGCTCCTTTCATTCAGTCAGTAGCTTCAAACATTTCTGGTATAAACATTTCTGGACGTTTTTCAATGGCAAAAATCAATGAATATTGTAAATGCACAAACAGTAATATCTCCACATTGCAAGGTGCAATTCTGAAATTTTTTGCTTTTTCCTGCTCCTCTTAGCATGATAAAGAAGATTCAAAGAGAGTGAGATGCCAGCTCTTTTCATTCAGTCAGTAGCTTCAATCATTTCTGGACGTTTTTCAATGGCAAAAATCAATGAATATTGTAAATGCACAAACAGTAATTTCTCCGCATTGCAAGGTGCAATTCTGAAATTTTTTGCTTTTTCCTGCTCCTCTTAGCATGATAAAGAAGATTCAAAGAGAGTGAGATGCCAGCTCCTTTCATTCAGTCAGTAGCTTCAATCATTTCTGGTATATGAATAACATGATGTTTTTCAATGGCAAAAATCAATGAATATTGTAAATGCACAAACAGTAATTTCTCCGCATTGCAAGGTGAAATTCTGAAATTTTTTGCTTTTTCCTGCTCCTCTTAGCATGATAAAGAAGATTCAAAGAGAGTGAGATGCCAGCTCTTTTCATTCAGTCAGTAGCTTCAATCATTTCTGGACGTTTTTCAATGGCAAAAATCAATGAATATTGTAAATGCACAAACAGTAATTTCTCCGCATTGCAAGGTGCAATTCTGAATTTTTTTGCTTTTTCCTGCTCCTCTTAGCATGATAAAGAAGATTCAAAGAGAGTGAGATGCCAGCTCCTTTCATTCAGTCAGTAGCTTCAGTCATTTCTGGACGTTTTTCAATGGCAAAAATCAATGAATATTGTAAATGCACAAACAGTAATTTCTCCGCATTGCAAGGTGCAATTCTGAAATTCTTTGCTTTTTCCTGCTCCTCTTAGCATGATAAAGAAGATTCAAAGAGAGTGAGATGCCAGCTCCTTTCATTCAGTCAGTAGCTTCAAACATTTCTGGTATAAACATTTCTGGACGTTTTTCAATGGCAAAAATCAATGAATATTGTAAATGCACAAACAGTAATATCTCCACATTGCAAGGTGCAATTCTGAAATTTTTTGCTTTTTCCTGCTAATCCTAGCATGATAAAGAAGATTCAAATAGAGTGAGATGCCAGCTCCTTTCATTCAGTCAGTAGCTTCAAACATTTCTGGACGTTTTTCAATGGCAAAAATCAATGAATATTGTAAATGCACAAACAGTAATATCTCCACATTGCAAGGTGCAATTCTGAAATTTTTTGCTTTTTCCTGCTACTCCTAGCATGATAAAGAAGATTCAAAGAGAGTGAGATGCCAGCTCCTTTCATTCAGTCAGTAGCTTCAAACATTTCTGGACGTTTTTCAATGGCAAAAATCAATGAATATTGTAAATGCACAAACAGTAAGATCTCCACATTGCAAGGTGCAATTCTGAAATTTTTTGCTTTTTCCTGCTAATCCTAGCATGATAAAGAAGATTCAAAGAGAGTGAGATGCCAGCTCCTTTCATTCAGTCAGTAGCTTCAAACATTTCTGGACGTTTTTCAATGGCAAAAATCTATGAATATTGTAAATGCACAAACAGTAATTTCTCCGCATTGCAAGGTGCAATTCTGAAATTTTTTGCTTTTTCCTGCTCCTCTTAGCATGATAAAGAAGATTCAAAGAGTGTGAGATGCCAGCTCCTTTCATTCAGTCAGTAGCTTCAAACATTTCTGGTATATGAATAACATGATGTTTTTCAATGGCAAAAATCAATGAATATTGTAAATGCACAAACAGTAATTTCTCCGCATTGCAAGGTGCAATTCTGAATTTTTTTGCTTTTTCCTGCTCCTCTTAGCATGATAAAGAAGATTCAAAGAGAGTGAGATGCCAGCTCCTTTCATTCAGTCAGTAGCTTCAATCATTTCTGGACGTTTTTCAATGGCAAAAATCAATGAATATTGTAAATGCACAAACAGTAATTTCTCCGCATTGCAAGGTGCAATTCTGAAATTTTTTGCTTTTTCCTGCTCCTCTTAGCATGATAAAGAAGATTCAAAGAGAGTGAGATGCCAGCTCCTTTCATTCAGTCAGTAGCTTCAAACATTTCTGGTATATGAATAACATGATGTTTTTCAATGGCAAAAATCAATGAATATTGTAAATGCACAAACAGTAATTTCTCCGCATTGCAAGGTGCAATTCTGAAATTTTTTGCTTTTTCCTGCTCCTCTTAGCATGATAAAGAAGATTCAAAGAGAGTGAGATGCCAGCTCCTTTCATTCAGTCAGTAGCTTCAATCTTTTCTGGACGTTTTTCAATGGCAAAAATCAATGAATATTGTAAATGCACAAACAGTAATTTCTCCGCATTGCAAGGTGCAATTCTGAAATTTTTTGCTTTTTCCTGCTCCTCTTAGCATGATAAAGAAGATTCAAAGAGAGTGAGATGCCAGCTCCTTTCATTCAGTCAGTAGCTTCAATCATTTCTGGTATATGAATAACATGATGTTTTTCAATGGCAAAAATCAATGAATATTGTAAATGCACAAACAGTAATTTCTCCGCATTGCAAGGTGCAATTCTGAAATTTTTTGCTTTTTCCTGCTCCTCTTAGCATGGTAAAGAAGATTCAAAGAGAGTGAGATGCCAGCTCCTTTCATTCAGTCAGTAGGTTCAATCATTTCTGGACGTTTTTCAATGGCAAAAATCAATGAATATTGTAAATGCACAAACAGTAATTTCTCCGCATTGCAAGGTGCAATTCTGAAATTTTTTGCTTTTTCCTGCTCCTCTTAGCATGATAAAGAAGATTCAAAGAGAGTGAGATGCCAGCTCCTTTCATTCAGTCAGTAGCTTCAATCATTTCTGGGTATGAATAACATGATGTTTTTCAGTGGCAAAAATCAATGAATATTGTAAATGCACAAACAGTAATTTCTCCACATTGCAAGGTGCAATTCTGAAATTTTTTGCTTTTTCCTGCTCCTCTTAGCATGATAAAGAAGATTCAAAGAGAGTGAGATGCCAGCTCCTTTCATTCAGTCAGTAGCTTCAATCATTTCTGGACGTTTTTCAATGGCAAAAATCAATGAATATTGTAAATGCACAAACAGTAATTTCTCCGCATTGCAAGGTGCAATTCTGAAATTTTTTGCTTTTTCCTGCTCCTCTTAGCATGATAAAGAAGATTCAAAGAGAGTGAGATGCCAGCTCCTTTCATTCAGTCAGTAGCTTCAATCATTTCTGGACGTTTTTCAATGGCAAAAATCAATGAATATTGAAAATGCACAAACAGTAATTTCTCCGCATTGCAAGGTGCAATTCTGAATTTTTTTGCTTTTTCCTGCTCCTCTTAGCATGATAAAGAAGATTCAAAGAGAGTGAGATGCCAGCTCGTTTCATTCAGTCAGTAACTTCAAACATTTCTGGTATAAACATTTCTGGACGTTTTTCAATGGCAAAAATCAATGAATATTGTAAATGCACAAACAGTAATATCTCCACATTGCAAGGTGCAATTCTGAAATTTTTTGCTTTTTCCTGCTAATCCTAGCATGATAAAGAAGATTCAAAGAGAGTGAGATGCCAGCTCCTTTCATTCAGTCAGTAGCCTCAAACATTTCTGGTATATGAATAACATGATGTTTTTTAATGGCAAAAATCAATGAATATTGTAAATGCACAAACAGTAATATCTCCACATTGCAAGGTGCAATTCTGAAATTTTTTGCTTTTTCCTGCTAATCCTAGCATGATAAAGAAGATTCAAAGAGAGTGAGATGCCAGCTCCTTTCATTCAGTCAGTAGCTTCAAACATTTCTGGACGTTTTTCAATGGCAAAAATCAATGAATATTGTAAATGCACAAACAGTAATATCTCCACATTGCAAGGTGCAATTCTGAAATTTTTTGCTTTTTCCTGCTAATCCTAGCATGATAAAGAAGATTCAAAGAGAGTGAGATGCCAGCTCCTTTCATTCAGTCAGTAGCTTCAAACATTTCTGGACGTTTTTCAATGGCAAAAATCAATGAATATTGTAAATGCACAAACAGTAATATCTCCACATTGCAAGGTGCAATTCTGAAATGTTTTGCTTTTTCCTGCTAATCCTAGCATGATAAAGAAGATTCAAAGAGAGTGAGATGCCAGCTCCTTTCATTCAGTCAGTAGCTTCAATCATTTCTGGACGTTTTTCAATGGCAAAAATCAATGAATATTGTAAATGCACAAACAGTAATTTCTCCGCATTGCAAGGTGCAATTCTGAAATGTTTTGCTTTTTCCTGCTCCTCTTAGCATGATAAAGAAGATTCAAAGAGAGTGAGATGCCAGCTCCTTTCATTCAGTCAGTAGCTTCAATCATTTCTGGGTATGAATAACATGATGTTTTTCAATGGCAAAAATCAATGAATATTGTAAATGCACAAACAGTAATTTCTCCACATTGCAAGGTGCAATTCTGAAATTTTTTGCTTTTTCCTGCTCCTCTTAGCATGATAAAGAAGATTCAAAGAGAGTGAGATGCCAGCTCCTTTCATTCAGTCAGTAGCTTCAATCATTTCTGGACGTTTTTCAATGGCAAAAATCAATGAATATTGTAAATGCACAAACAGTAATTTCTCCGCATTGCAAGGTGCAATTCTGAAATTTTTTGCTTTTTCCTGCTCCTCTTAGCATGATAAAGAAGATTCAAAGAGAGTGAGATGCCAGCTCCTTTCATTCAGTCAGTAGCTTCAATCATTTCTGGACATTTTTCAATGGCAAAAATCAATGAATATTGTAAATGCACAAACAGTAATTTCTCCGCATTGCAAGGTGCAATTCTGAATTTTTTTGCTTTTTCCTGCTCCTCTTAGCATGATAAAGAAGATTCAAAGAGAGTGAGATGCCAGCTCCTTTCATTCAGTCAGTAGCTTCAAACATTTCTGGTATAAACATTTCTGGACGTTTTTCAATGGCAAAAATCAATGAATATTGTAAATGCACAAACAGTAATATCTCCACATTGCAAGGTGCAATTCTGAAATTTTTTGCTTTTTCCTGCTAATCCTAGCATGATAAAGAATATTCAAATACAGTGAGATGCCAGCTCCTTTCATTCAGTCAGTAGCTTCAAACATTTCTGGACGTTTTTCAATGGCAAAAATCAATGAATATTGTATATGCACAAACAGTAATTTCTCCGCATTGTAAGGTGGAATTCTGAAATTTTTTGCTTTTTCCTGCTCCTCTTAGCATGATAAAGAAGATTCAAAGATAGTGAGATGCCAGCTTCTTTCATTCAGTCAGTAGCTTCAAACATTTCTGGTAAATGAATAACATGATGTTTTTCAATGGCAAAAATCAATGAATATTGTAACTGCACAAACAGTAATTTCTCCGCATTGCAAGGTGCAATTCTGAAATTTTTTGCTTTTTCCTGCTCCTCTTAGCATGGTAAAGAAGATTCAAAGAGAGTGAGATGCCAGCTCCTTTCATTCAGTCAGTAGCTTCAATCATTTCTGGACGTTTTTCAATGGCAAAAATCAATGAATATTGTAAATGCACAAACAGTAATTTCTCCGCATTGCAATGTGCAATTCTGAATTTTTTTGCTTTTTCCTGCTCCTCTTAGCATGATAAAGAAGATTCAAAGAGAGTGAGATGCCAGCTCCTTTCATTCAGTCAGTAGCTTCAATCACTTCTGGACGTTTTTCAATGGCAAAAATCAATGAATATTGTAAATGCACAAACAGTAATTTCTCCGCATTGCAAGGTGCAATTCTGAAATTTTTTGCTTTTTCCTGCTCCTCTTAGCATGATAAAGAAGATTCAAAGAGAGTGAGATGCCAGCTCCTTTCATTCAGTCAGTAGCTTCAATCATTTCTGGTATATGAATAACATGATGTTTTTCAATGGCAAAAATCAATGAATATTGTAAATGCACAAACAGTAATTTCTCCGCATTGCAAGGTGCAATTCTGAAATTTTTTGCTTTTTCCTGCTCCTCTTAGCATGGTAAAGAAGATTCAAAGAGAGTGAGATGCCAGCTCCTTTCATTCAGTCAGTAGCTTCAATCATTTCTGGACGTTTTTCAATGGCAAAAATCAATGAATATTGTAAATGCACAAACAGTAATTTCTCCGCATTGCAAGGTGCAATTCTGAAATGTTTTGCTTTTTCCTGCTCCTCTTAGCATGATAAAGAAGATTCAAAGAGAGTGAGATGCCAGCTCCTTTCATTCAGTCAGTAGCTTCAATCATTTCTGGGTATGAATAACATGATGTTTTTCAATGGCAAAAATCAATGAATATTGTAAATGCACAAACAGTAATTTCTCCACATTGCAAGGTGCAATTCTGAAATGTTTTGCTTTTTCCTGCTCCTCTTAGCATGATAAAGAAGATTCAAAGAGAGTGAGATGCCAGCTCCTTTCATTCAGTCAGTAGCTTCAATCATTTCTGGACGTTTTTCAATGGCAAAAATCAATGAATATTGTAAATGCACAAACAGTAATTTCTCCGCATTGCAAGGTGCAATTCTGAAATTTTTTGCTTTTTCCTGCTCCTCTTAGCATGATAAAGAAGATTCAAAGAGAGTGAGATGCCAGCTCCTTTCATTCAGTCAGTAGCTTCAATCATTTCTGGACATTTTTCAATGGCAAAAATCAATGAATATTGTAAATGCACAAACAGTAATTTCTCCGCATTGCAAGGTGCAATTCTGAATTTTTTTGCTTTTTCCTGCTCCTCTTAGCATGATAAAGAAGATTCAAAGAGAGTGAGATGCCAGCTCCTTTCATTCAGTCAGTAGCTTCAAATATTTCTGGTATAAACATTTCTGGACGTTTTTCAATGGCAAAAATCAATGAATATTGTAAATGCACAAACAGTAATATCTCCACATTGCAAGGTGCAATTCTGAAATTTTTTGCTTTTTCCTGCTAATCCTAGCATGATAAAGAAGATTCAAAGAGAGTGAGATGCCAGCTCCTTTCATTCAGTCAGTAGCTTCAATCATTTCTGGACATTTTTCAATGGCAAAAATCAATGAATATTGTAAATGCACAAACAGTAATTTCTCCGCATTGCAAGGTGCAATTCTGAATTTTTTTGCTTTTTCCTGCTCCTCTTAGCATGATAAAGAAGATTCAAAGAGAGTGAGATGCCAGCTCCTTTCATTCAGTCAGTAGCTTCAAACATTTCTGGTATAAACATTTCTGGACGTTTTTCAATGGCAAAAATCAATGAATATTGTAAATGCACAAACAGTAATATCTCCACATTGCAAGGTGCAATTCTGAAATTTTTTGCTTTTTCCTGCTAATCCTAGCATGATAAAGAATATTCAAATAGAGTGAGATGCCAGCTCCTTTCATTCAGTCAGTAGCTTCAAACATTTCTGGACGTTTTTCAATGGCAAAAATCAATGAATATTGTAAATGCACAAACAGTAATATCTCCACATTGCAAGGTGCAATTCTGAAATTTTTTGCTTTTTCCTGCTAATCCTAGCATGATAAAGAAGATTCAAAGAGAGTGAGATGCCAGGTCCTTTCATTCAGTCAGTAGCCTCAAACATTTCTGGTATATGAATAACATGATGTTTTTCAATGGCAAAAATCAATGAATATTGTAAATGCACAAACAGTAATATCTCCACATTGCAAGGTGCAATTCTGAAATTTTTTGCTTTTTCCTGCTAATCCTAGCATGATAAAGAAGATTCAAAGAGAGTGAGATGCCAGCTCCTTTCATTCAGTCAGTAGCTTCAAACATTTCTGGACGTTTTTCAATGGCAAAAATCAATGAATATTGTAAATGCACAAACAGTAATATCTCCACATTGCAAGGTGCAATTCTGAAATTTTTTGCTTTTTCCTGCTACTCCTAGCATGATAAAGAAGATTCAAAGAGAGTGAGATGCCAGCTCCTTTCATTCAGTCAGTAGCTTCAAACATTTCTGGACGTTTTTCAATGGCAAAAATCAATGAATATTGTAAATGCACAAACAGTAATATCTCCACATTGCAAGGTGCAATTCTGAAATTTTTTGCTTTTTCCTGCTAATCCTAGCATGACAAAGAAGATTCAAATAGAGTGAGATGCCAGCTCCTTTCATTCAGTCAGTAGCTTCAAACATTTCTGGACGTTTTTCAATGGCAAAAATCAATGAATATTGTAAATGCACAAACAGTAATATCTAAACATTGCAAGGTGCAATTCTGAAATTTTTTGCTTTTTCCTGCTAATCCTAGCATGATAAAGAAGATTCAAAGATAGTGAGATGCCAGATCCTTTCATTCAGTCAGTAGCTTCAAACATTTCTGGTATATGAATAACATGATGTTTTTCAATGGCAAAAATCAATGAATATTGTAAATGCACAAACAGTAATATCTCCACATTGCAAGGTGCAATTCTGAAATTTTTTGCTTTTTCCTGCTAATCCTAGCATGATAAAGAACATTCAAAGTGAGTGAGATGCCAGCTCCCTTCATTCAGTCAGTAGCTTCAAACATTTCTGGACGTTTTTCAATGGCAAAAATCAATGAATACTGTAAATGCACAAACAGTAAGATCTCCACATTGCAAGGTGCAATTCTGAAACCTTGCAATGCGGAGAAATTACTGTTTGTGCATTTACAATATTCATTGATTTTTGCCATTGAAAAACGTCCAGAAATGATTGAAGCTACTGACTGAATGAAAGGAGCTGGCATCTCACTCTCTTTGAATCTTCTTTATCATGCTAAGAGGAGCAGGAAAAAGCAAAAAATTTCAGAATTGCACCTTGCAATGCGGAGAAATTACTGTTTGTGCATTTACAATATTCATTGATTTTTGCCATTGAAAAACATCATGTTATTCATATACCAGAAATGTTTGAAGCTACTGACTGAATGAAAGGAGCTGGCATCTCACTCTCTTTGAATCTTCTTTATCATGCTAAGAGGAGCAGGAAAAAGCAAAAAATTTCAGAATTGCACCTTGCAATGCGGAGAAATTACTGTTTGTGCATTTACAATATTCATTGATTTTTGCCATTGAAAAACGTCCAGAAATGATTGAAGCTACTGACTGAATGAAAGGAGCTGGCATCTCACTCTCTTTGAATCTTCTTTATCATGCTAAGAGGAGCAGGAAAAAGCAAAAAATTTCAGAATTGCACCTTGCAATGCGGAGAAATTACTGTTTTTGCATTTACAATATTCATTGATTTTTGCCATTGAAAAACGTCCAGAAATGATTGAAGCTACTGACTGAATGAAAGGAGCTGGCATCTCACTCTCTTTGAATCTTCTTTATCATGCTAAGAGGAGCAGGAAAAAGCAAAAAAATTCAGAATTGCACCTTGCAATGCGGAGAAATTACTGTTTGTGCATTTACAATATTCATTGATTTTTGCCATTGAAAAACATCATGTTATTCATATACCAGAAATGATTGAAGCTACTGACTGAATGAAAGGAGCTGGCATCTCACTCTCTTTGAATCTTCTTTTTCATGCTAAGAGGAGCAGGAAAAAGCAAAAAATTTCAGAATTGCATCTTGCAATGCGGAGAAATTACTGTTTGTGCATTTACAATATTCATTGATTTTTGCCATTGAAAAACATCCAGAAATGATTGAAGCCACTGACTGAATGAAAGGAGCTGGCATCTCACTCTCTTTGAATCTTCTTTATCATGCTAAGAGGAGCAGGAAAAAGCAAAAAATTTCAGAATTGCACCTTGCAATGCGGAGAAATTACTGCTTGTGCATTTACAATATTCATTGATTTTTGCCATTGAAAAACGTCCAGAAATGATTGAAGCTACTAACTGAATGAAAGGAGCTGGCATCTCACTCTCTTTGAATCTTCTTTATCATGCTAAGAGGAGCAGGAAAAAGCAAAAAATTTCAGAATTGCATCTTGCAATGCGGAGAAATTACTGTTTGTGCATTTACAATATTTATTGATTTTTGCCATTGAAACACGTCCAGAAATGTTTGAAGCTACTGACTGAATGAAAGGAGCTGGCATCTCACTCTCTTTGAATCTTCTTTATCATGATAGGATTAGCAGGAAAAAGCAAAAAATTTCAGAATTGCACCTTGCAATGTGGAGATATTACTGTTTGTGCATTTACAATATTCATTGATTTTTGCCATTGAAAAACGTCCAGAAATGTTTGAAGCTACTGACTGAATGCAAGGAGCTGGCATCTCACTCTCTTTGAATCTTCTTTATCATGCTAGGGTTAGCAGGAAAAAGCAAAAAATTTCAGAATTGCACCTTGCAATGTGGAGATATTACTGTTTGTGCATTTACAATATTCATTGATTTTTGCCATTGAAAAACGTCCAGAAATGTTTATACCAGAAATGTTTGAAGCTACTGACTGAATGAAAGGAGCTGGCATCTCACTCTCTTTGAATCTTATTTATCATGCTAAGAGGAGCAGGAAAAAGCAAAAAATTTCAGAATTGCACCTTGCAATGCGGAGAAATTACTGTTTGTGCATTTACAATATTCATTGATTTTTGCCATTGAAAAACATCATGTTATTCATATACCAGAAATGATTGAAGCTACTGACTGAATGAAAGGAGCTGGCATCTCACTCTCTTTGAATCTTCTTTATCATGCTAGGATTAGCAGGAAAAAGCAAAAAATTTCAGAATTGCACCTTGAAATGTGGAGATATTACTGTTTGTGCATTTACAATATTCATTGATTTTTGCCATTGAAAAACGTCCAGAAATGTTTGAAGCTACTGACTGAATGAAAGGAGCTGGCATCTCACTCTCTTTGAATCTTCTTTATCATGCTAGGATTAGCAGGAAAAAGCAAAAAATTTCAGAATTGCACCTTGCAATGTGGAGATATTACTGTTTGTGCATTTACAATATTCATTGATTTTTGCCATTGAAAAACGTCCAGAAATGTTTGAAGCTACTGACTGAATGAAAGGAGCTGGCATCTCACTCTCTTTGAATCTTCTTTATCATGCTAGGAGTAGCAGGAAAAAGCAAAAAATTTCAGAATTGCACCTTGCAATGTGGAGATATTACAGTTTGTGCATTTACAATATTCATTGATTTTTTCCATTGAAAAACGTCCAGAAATGTTTGAAGCTACTGACTGAATGAAAGGAGCTGGCATCTCACTCTCTTTGAATCTTCTTTATCATGCTAGGATTAGCAGGAAAAAGCAAAAAATTTCAGAATTGCACCTTGCAATGTGGAGATATTACTGTTTGTGCATTTACAATATTCATTGATTTTTGCCATTGAAAAACATCATGTTATTCATATACCAGAAATGTTTGAAGCTACTGACTGAATGAAAGGAGCTGTCATCTCACTCTCTTTGAATCTTCTTTATCATGCTAGGATTAGCAGGAAAAAGCAAAAAATTTCAGAATTGCACCTTGCAATGTGGAGATATTACTGTTTGTGCATTTACAATATTCATTGATTTTTGCCATTGAAAAACGTCCAGAAATGTTTGAAGCTACTGACTGAATGAAAGGAGCTGGCATCTCACTCTATTTGAATCTTCTTTATCATGCTAGGATTAGCAGGAAAAAGCAAAAAATTTCAGAATTGCACCTTGCAATGTGGAGATATTACTGTTTGTGCATTTACAATATTCATTGATTTTTGCAATTGAAAAACGTCCAGAAATGTTTATACCAGAAATGTTTGAAGCTACTGACTGAATGAAAGGAGCTGGCATCTCACTCTCTTTGAATCTTCTTTATTATGCTAAGAGGAGCAGGAAAAAGCAAAAAAATTCAGAATTGCACCTTGCAATGCGGAGAAATTACTGTTTGTGCATTTACAATATTCATTGATTTTTGCCATTGAAACACGTCCAGAAATGTTTGAAGCTACTGACTGAATGAAAGGAGCTGGCATCTCACTCTCTTTGAATCTTCTTTATCATGATAGGATTAGCAGGAAAAAGCAAAAAATTTCAGAATTGCACCTTGCAATGTGGAGATATTACTGTTTGTGCATTTACAATATTCATTGATTTTTGCCATTGAAAAACGTCCAGAAATGTTTATACCAGAAATGTTTGAAGCTACTGACTGAATGAAAGGAGCTGGCATCTCACTCTCTTTGAATCTTCTTTATCATGCTAAGAGGAGCAGGAAAAAGCAAAAAAATTCAGAATTGCACCTTGCAATGCGGAGAAATTACTGTTTGTGCATTTACAATATTCATTGATTTTTGCCATTGAAAAACATCATGTTATTCATATACCAGAAATGATTGAAGCTACTGACTGAATGAAAGGAGCTGGCATCTCACTCTCTTTGAATCTTCTTTATCATGCTAGGATTAGCAGGAAAAAGCAAAAAATTTCAGAATTGCACCTTGCAATGTGGAGATATTACTGTTTGTGCATTTACAATATTCATTGATTTTTGCCATTGAAAAACGTCCAGAAATGTTTGAAGCTACTGACTGAATGAAAGGAGCTGGCATCTCACTCTCTTTGAATCTTCTTTATCATGCTAGGATTAGCAGGAAAAAGCAAAAAATTTCAGAATTGCACCTTGCAATGTGGAGATATTACTGTTTGTGCATTTACAATATTCATTGATTTTTGCCATTGAAAAACGTCCAGAAATGTTTGAAGCTACTGACTGAATGAAAGGAGCTGGCATATCACTCTCTTTGAATCTTCTTTATCATGCTAGGAGTAGCAGGAAAAAGCAAAAAATTTCAGAATTGCACCTTGCAATGTGGAGATATTACTGTTTGTGCATTTACAATATTCATTGATTTTTTCCATTGAAAAACGTCCAGAAATATTTGAAGCTACTGACTGAATGAAAGGAGCTGGCATCTCACTCTCTTTGAATCTTCTTTATCATGCTAGGATTAGCAGGAAAAAGCAAAAAATTTCAGAATTGCACCTTGCAATGTGGAGATATTACTGTTTGTGCATTTACAATATTCATTGATTTTTGCCATTGAAAAACATCATGTTATTCATATACCAGAAATGTTTGAAGCTACTGACTGAATGAAAGGAGCTGGCATTTCACTCTCTTTGAATCTTCTTTATCATGCTAGGATTAGCAGGAAAAAGCAAAAAATTTCAGAATTGCACCTTGCAATGTGGAGATATTACTGTTTGTGCATTTACAATATTCATTGATTTTTGCCATTGAAAAACGTCCAGAAATGTTTGAAGCTACTGACTGAATGAAAGGAGCTGGCATCTCACTCTATTTGAATCTTCTTTATCATGCTAGGATTAGCAGGAAAAAGCAAAAAATTTCAGAATTGCACCTTGCAATGTGGAGATATTACTGTTTGTGCATTTACAATATTCATTGATTTTTGCCATTGAAAAACGTCCAGAAATGTTTATACCAGAAATGTTTGAAGCTACTGACTGAATGAAAGGAGCTGGCATCTCACTCTCTTTGAATCTTCTTTATCATGCTAAGAGGAGCAGGAAAAAGCAAAAAAATTCAGAATTGCACCTTGCAATGCGGAGAAATTACTGTTTGTGCATTTACAATATTCATTGATTTTTGCCATTGAAAAACGTCCAGAAATGATTGAAACTACTGACTGAATGAAAGGAGCTGGCATCTCACTCTCTTTGAATCTTCTTTATCATGCTAAGAGGAGCAGGAAAAAGCAAAAAATTTCAGAATTGCACCTTGCAATGCGGAGAAATTACTGTTTGTGCATTTACAATATTCATTGATTTTTGCCATTGAAAAACGTCCAGAAATGATTGAAGCTACTGACTGAATGAAAGGAGCTGGCATCTCACTCTCTTTGAATCTTCTTTATCATGCTAAGAGGAGCAGGAAAAAGCAAAAAATTTCAGAATTGCACCTTGCAATGCGGAGAAATTACTGTTTGTGCATTTACAATATTCATTGATTTTTGCCATTGAAAAACATCATGTTATTCATACCCAGAAATGATTGAAGCTACTGACTGAATGAAAGGAGCTGGCATCTCACTCTCTTTGAATCTTCTTTATCATGCTAAGAGGAGCAGGAAAAAGCAAAAAATTTCAGAATTGCACCTTGCAATGCGGAGAAATTACTGTTTGTGCATTTACAATATTCATTGATTTTTGCCATTGAAAAACGTCCAGAAATGATTGAAGCTACTGACTGAATGAAAGGAGCTGGCATCTCACTCTCTTTGAATCTTCTTTATGATGCTAAGAGGAGCAGGAAAAAGCAAAAAATTTCAGAATTGCACCTTGCAATGCGGAGAAATTACTGTTTGTGCATTTACAATATTCATTGATTTTTGCCATTGAAAAACGTCCAGAAATGATTGAAGCTACTGACTGAATGAAAGGAGCTGGCATCTCACTCTCTTTGAATCTTCTTTATCATGCTAAGAGGAGCAGGAAAAAGCAAAAAATTTCAGAATTGCACCTTGCAATGCGGAGAAATTACTGTTTGTGCATTTACAATATTCATTGATTTTTGCCATTGAAAAACATCATGTTATTCATATACCAGAAATGATTGAAGCTACTGACTGAATGAAAGGAGCTGGCATCTCACTCTCTTTGAATCTTCTTTATCATGCTAAGAGGAGCAGGAAAAAGCAAAAAATTTCAGAATTGCACCTTGCAATGCGGAGAAATTACTGTTTGTGCATTTACAATATTCATTGATTTTTGCCATTGAAAAACGTCCAGAAATGATTGAAGCTACTGACTGAATGAAAGGAGCTGGCATCTCACTCTTTTTGAATCTTCTTTATCATGCTAAGAGGAGCAGGAAAAAGCAAAAAATTTCAGAATTGCACCTTGCAATGCGGAGAAATTACTGTTTGTGCATTTACAATATTCATTGATTTTTGCCATTGAAAAACGTCCAGAAATGATTGAAGCTACTGACTGAGTGAAAGGAGCTGGCATCTCACTCTCTTTGAATCTTCTTTATCATGGTAAGAGGAGCAGGAAAAAGCAAAAAATTTCAGAATTGCAACTTGCAATGCGGAGAAATTACTGTTTGTGCATTTACAATATTCATTGATTTTTGCCATTGAAAAACGTCCAGAAATGATTGAAGCTACTGACTGAATGAAAGGAGCTGGCATCTCACTCTCTTTGAATCTTCTTTATCATGCTAAGAGGAGCAGGAAAAAGCAAAAAATTTCAGAATTGCACCTTGCAATGCGGAGAAATTACTGTTTGTGCATTTACAATATTCATTGATTTTTGCCATTGAAAAACGTCCAGAAATGATTGAAGCTACTGACTGAATGAAAGGAGCTGGCATCTCACTCTCTTTGAATCTTCTTTATCATGCTAAGAGGAGCAGGAAAAAGCAAAAAATTTCAGAATTGCAACTTGCAATGCGGAGAAATTACTGTTTGTGCATTTACAATATTCATTGATTTTTGCCATTGAAAAACATCATGTTATTCATATACCAGAAATGTTTGAAGCTACTGACTGAATGAAAGAAGCTGGCATCTCACTATCTTTGAATCTTCTTTATCATGCTAAGAGGAGCAGGAAAAAGCAAAAAATTTCAGAATTGCACCTTACAATGCGGAGAAATTACTGTTTGTGCATTTACAATATTCATTGATTTTTGCCATTGAAAAACGTCCAGAAATGATTGAAGCTACTGACTGAATGAAAGGAGCTGGCATCTCACTCTCTTTGAATCTTCTTTATCATGCTAAGAGGAGCAGGAAAAAGCAAAAAATTTCAGAATTGCACCTTGCAATGCGGAGAAATTACTGTTTGTGCATTTACAATATTCATTGATTTTTGCCATTGAAAAACGTCCAGAAATGTTTGAAGCTACTGACTGAATGAAAGGAGCTGGCATCTTACTCTCTTTGAATCTTCTTTATCATGCTAGGATTAGCAGGAAAAAGCAAAAAATTTCAGAATTGCACCATGCAATGTGGAGATATTACTGTTTGTGCATTTACAATATTCATTGATTTTTGCAATTGAAAAACGTCCAGAAATGTTTGAAGCTACTGACTGAATGAAAGGAGCAGGCATCTCACTCTCTTTGAATCTTCTTTATCATGCTAGGAGTAGCAGGAAAAAGCAAAAAATTTCAGAATTGCACCTTGCAATGTGGAGATATTACTGTTTGTGCATTTACAATATTCATTGATTTATGCCATTGAAAAACGTCCAGAAATGTTTGAAGCTACTGACTGAATGAAAGGAGCTGGCATCTCACTCTCTTTGAATCTTCTTTATCATGCTAGGATTAGCAGGAAAAAGCAAAAAATTTCAGAATTGCACCTTGCAATGTGGAGATATTACTGTTTGTGCATTTACAATATTCATTGATTTTTGCCATTGAAAAACGTCCAGAAATGTTTATACCAGAAATGTTTGAAGCTACTGACTGAATGAAAGGAGCTGGCATCTCACTCTCTTTGAATCTTCTTTATCATGCTAAGAGGAGCAGGAAAAAGCAAAAAAATTCAGAATTGCACCTTGCAATGCGGAGAAATTACTGTTTGTGCATTTACAATATTCATTGATTTTTGCCATTGAAAAACGTCCAGAAATGATTGAAACTACTGACTGAATGAAAGGAGCTGGCATCTCACTCTCTTTGAATCTTCTTTATCATGCTAAGAGGAGCAGGAAAAAGCAAAAAATTTCAGAATTGCACCTTGCAATGCGGAGAAATTACTGTTTGTGCATTTACAATATTCATTGATTTTTGCCATTGAAAAACGTCCAGAAATGATTGAAGCTACTGACTGAATGAAAGGAGCTGGCATCTCACTCTCTTTGAATCTTCTTTATCATGCTAAGAGGAGCAGGAAAAAGCAAAAAATTTCAGAATTGCACCTTGCAATGCGGAGAAATTACTGTTTGTGCATTTACAATATTCATTGATTTTTGCCATTGAAAAACATCATGTTATTCATACCCAGAAATGATTGAAGCTACTGACTGAATGAAAGGAGCTGGCATCTCACTCTCTTTGAATCTTCTTTATCATGCTAAGAGGAGCAGGAAAAAGCAAAAAATTTCAGAATTGCACCTTGCAATGCGGAGAAATTACTGTTTGTGCATTTACAATATTCATTGATTTTTGCCATTGAAAAACGTCCAGAAATGATTGTAGCTACTGACTGAATGAAAGGAGCTGGCATCTCACTCTCTTTGAATCTTCTTTATCGTGCTAAGAGGAGCAGGAAAAAGCAAAAAATTTCAGAATTGCACCTTGCAATGCGGAGAAATTACTGTTTGTGCATTTACAATATTCATTGATTTTTGCCATTGAAAAACGTCCAGAAATGATTGAAGCTACTGACTGAATGAAAGGAGTTGGCATCTCACTCTCTTTGAATCTTTTTACCATGCTAAGAGGAGCAGGAAAAAGCAAAAAATTTCAGAATTGCACCTTGCAATGCGGAGAAATTACTGTTTGTGCATTTACAATATTCATTGATTTTTGACATTGAAAAACATCATGTTATTCATATACCAGAAATAATTGAAGCTACTGACTGAATGAAAGGAGCTGGCATCTCACTCTCTTTGAATCTTCTTTATCATGCTAAGAGGAGCAGGAAAAAGCAAAAAATTTCAGAATTGCACCTTGCAATGCGGAGAAATTACTGTTTGTGCATTTACAATATTCATTGATTTTTGCCATTAAAAAACGTCCAGAAATGATTGAAGCTACTGACTGAATGAAAGGAGCTGGCATCTCACTCTCTTTGAATCTTCTTTATGATGCTAAGAGGAGCAGGAAAAAGCAAAAAATTTCAGAATTGCACCTTGCAATGCGGAGAAATTACTGTTTGTGCATTTACAATATTCATTGATTTTTGCCATTGAAAAACGTCCAGAAATGATTGAAGCTACTGACTGAATGAAAGGAGCTGGCATCTCACTCTCTTTGAATCTTCTTTATCATGCTAAGAGGAGCAGGAAAAAGCAAAAAATTTCAGAATTGCACCTTGCAATGCGGAGAAATTACTGTTTGTGCATTTACAATATTCATTGATTTTTGCCATTGAAAAACATCATGTTATTCATATACCAGAAATGATTGAAGCTACTGACTGAATGAAAGGAGCTGGCATCTCACTCTCTTTGAATCTTCTTTATCATGCTAAGAGGAGCAGGAAAAAGCAAAAAATTTCAGAATTGCACCTTGCAATGCGGAGAAATTACTGTTTGTGCATTTACAATATTCATTGATTTTTGCCATTGAAAAACGTCCAGAAATGATTGAAGCTACTGACTGAATGAAAGGAGCTGGCATCTCACTCTTTTTGAATCTTCTTTATCATGCTAAGAGGAGCAGGAAAAAGCAAAAAATTTCAGAATTGCACCTTGCAATGCGGAGAAATTACTGTTTGTGCATTTACAATATTCATTGATTTTTGCCATTGAAAAACGTCCAGAAATGATTGAAGCTACTGACTGAATGAAAGGAGCTGGCATCTCACTCTCTTTGAATCTTCTTTATCATGGTAAGAGGAGCAGGAAAAAGCAAAAAATTTCAGAATTGCAACTTGCAATGCGGAGAAATTACTGTTTGTGCATTTACAATATTCATTGATTTTTGCCATTGAAAAACGTCCAGAAATGATTGAAGCTACTGACTGAATGAAAGGAGCTGGCATCTCACTCTCTTTGAATCTTCTTTATCATGCTAAGAGGAGCAGGAAAAAGCAAAAAATTTCAGAATTGCACCTTGCAATGCGGAGAAATTACTGTTTGTGCATTTACAATATTCATTGATTTTTGCCATTGAAAAACGTCCAGAAATGATTGAAGCTACTGACTGAATGAAAGGAGCTGGCATCTCACTCTCTTTGAATCTTCTTTATCATGCTAAGAGGAGCAGGAAAAAGCAAAAAATTTCAGAATTGCAACTTGCAATGCGGAGAAATTACTGTTTGTGCATTTACAATATTCATTGATTTTTGCCATTGAAAAACATCATGTTATTCATATACCAGAAATGTTTGAAGCTACTGACTGAATGAAAGAAGCTGGCATCTCACTATCTTTGAATATTCTTTATCATGCTAAGAGGAGCAGGAAAAAGCAAAAAATTTCAGAATTGCACCTTACAATGTGGAGAAATTACTGTTTGTGCATTTACAATATTCATTGATTTTTGCCATTGAAAAACGTCCAGAAATGATTGAAGCTACTGACTGAATGAAAGGAGCTGGCATCTCACTCTCTTTGAATCTTCTTTATCATGCTAAGAGGAGCAGGAAAAAGCAAAAAATTTCAGAATTGCACCTTGCAATGCGGAGAAATTACTGTTTGTGCATTTACAATATTCATTGATTTTTGCCATTGAAAAACGTCCAGAAATGTTTAAAGCTACTGACTGAATGAAAGGAGCTGGCATCTTACTCTCTTTGAATCTTCTTTATCATGCTAGGATTAGCAGGAAAAAGCAAAAAATTTCAGAATTGCACCTTGCAATGTGGAGATATTACTGTTTGTGCATTTACAATATTCATTGATTTTTGCCATTGAAAAACGTCCAGAAATGTTTGAAGCTACTGACTGAATGAAAGGAGCTGGCATCTCACTCTCTTTGAATCTTCTTTATCATGCTAGGAGTAGCAGGAAAAAGCAAAAAATTTCAGAATTGCACCTTGCAATGTGGAGATATTACTGTTTGTGCATTTACAATATTCATTGATTTATGCCATTGAAAAACGTCCAGAAATGTTTGAAGCTACTGACTGAATGAAAGGAGCTGGCATCTCACTCTCTTTGAATCTTCTTTATCATGCTAGGATTAGCAGGAAAAAGCAAAAAATTTCAGAATTGCACCTTGCAATGTGGAGATATTACTGTTTGTGCATTTACAATATTCATTGATTTTTGCCATTGAAAAACGTCCAGAAATGTTTGAAGCTACTGACTGAATGAAAGGAGCTGGCATCTCACTCTATTTGAATCTTCTTTATCATGCTAGGATTAGCAGGAAAAAGCAAAAAATTTCAGAATTGCACCTTGCAATGTGGAGATATTACTGTTTGTGCATTTACAATATTCATTGATTTTTGCCATTGAAAAACGTCCAGAAATGTTTATACCAGAAATGTTTGAAGCTACTGACTGAATGAAAGGAGCTGGCATCTCACTCTCTTTGAATCTTCTTTATCATGCTAAGAGGAGCAGGAAAAAGCAAAAAATTTCAGAATTGCACCTTGCAATGCGGAGAAATTACTGTTTGTGCATTTACAATATTCATTGATTTTTGCCATTGAAAAACGTCCAGAAATGATTGAAGCTACTGACTGAATGAAATGAGCTGGCATCTCACTCTCTTTGAATCTTCTTTATCGTGCTAAGAGGAGCAGGAAAAAGCAAAAAATTTCAGAATTGCACCTTGCAATGCGGAGAAATTACTGTATGTGCATTTACAATATTCATTGATTTTTGCCATTGAAAAACATCATGTTATTCATATACCAGAAATGATTGAAGCTACTGACTGAATGAAAGGAGCTGGCATCTCACTCTCTTTGAATCTTCTTTATCATGCTAAGAGGAGCAGGAAAAAGCAAAAAATTTCAGAATTGCACCTTGCAATGCGGAGAAATTACTGTTTGTGCATTTACAATATTCATTGATTTTTGCCATTGAAAAACGTCCAGAAATGATTGAAGCTACTGACTGAATGAAAGGAGCTGGCATCTCACTCTCTTTGAATCTTCTTTATCATGCTAAGAGGAGCAGGAAAAAGCAAAAAATTTCAGAATTGCACCTTGCAATGCGGAGAAATTACTGTTTGTGCATTTACAATATTCATTGATTTTTGCCATTGAAAAACGTCCAGAAATGATTGAAGCTACTGACTGAATGAAAGGAGCTGGCATCTCACTCTCTTTGAATCTTCTTTATCATGCTAAGAGGAGCAGGAAAAAGCAAAAAATTTCAGAATTGCAACTTGCAATGCGGAGAAATTACTGTTTGTGCATTTACAATATTCATTGATTTTTGCCATTGAAAAACATCATGTTATTCATATACCAGAAATGATTGAAGCTACTGACTGAATGAAAGGAGCTGGCATCTCACTCTCTTTGAATCTTCTTTATCATGCTAAGAGGAGCAGGAAAAAGCAAAAAATTTCAGAATTGCACCTTGCAATGCGGAGAAATTACTGTTTGTGCATTTACAATATTCATTGATTTTTGCCATTGAAAAACGTCCAGAAATGATTGAAGCTACTGACTGAATGAAAGGAGCTGGCATCTCACTCTCTTTGAATCTTCTTTATCATGCTAAGAGGAGCAGGAAAAAGCAAAAAATTTCAGAATTGCACATTGCAATGCGGAGAAATTACTGTTTGTGCATTTACAATATTCATTGATTTTTGACATTGAAAAACGTCCAGAAATGATTGAAGCTACTGACTGAATGAAAGGAGCTGGCATCTCACTCTCTTTGAATCTTCTTTATCATGCTAAGAGGAGCAGGAAAAAGCAAAAAATTTCAGAATTGCACCTTGCAATGCGGAGAAATTACTGTTTGTGCATTTACAATATTCATTAATTTTTGCCATTGAAAAACATCATGTTATTCATATCCCAGAAATGTTTGAAGCTACTGACTGAATGAAAGAAGCTGGCAACTCACTCTCTTTGAATCTTCTTTATCATGCTAAGAGGAGCAGGAAAAAGCAAAAAATTTCAGAATTGCACCTTGCAATGCGGAGAAATTACTGTTTGTGCATTTACAATATTCATTGATTTTTGCAATTGAAAAACGTCCAGAAATGATTGAAGCTACTGACTGAATGAAAGGAGCTGGCATCTCACTCTCTTTGAATCTTCTTTATCATGTTAAGAGGAGCAGGAAAAAGCAAAAAATTTCAGAATTGCACCTTGCAATGCGGAGAAATTACTGTTTGTGCATTTACTATATTCATTGATTTTTGCCATTGAAAAACGTCCAGAAATGATTGAAGCTACTGACTGAATGAAAGGAGCTATTATCTCACTCTCTTTGAATCTTGTTTATCATGCTAAGAGGAGCAGGAAAAAGCAAAAAATTTCAGAATTGCACCTTGCAATGCGGAGAAATTACTGTTTGTGCATTTACAATATTCATTGATTTTTGCCATTGAAAAACATCATGTTATTCATATACCAGAAATGATTGAAGCTACTGACTGAATGAAAGGAGCTGGCATCTCACACTCTTTGAATCTTCTTTATCATGCTAAGAGGAGCAGGAAAAAGTAAAAAATTTCAGAATTGCACCTTGCAATGCGGAGAAATTACTGTTTGTGCATTTACAATATTCAATGATTTTTGCCATTGAAAAACGTCCAGAAATGATTGAAGCTACTGACTGAACGAAAGGAGCTGGCATCTCACTCTCTTTGAATCTTCTTTATCATGCTAAGAGGAGCAGGAAAAAGCAAAAAATTTCAGAATTGCACCTTGCAATGCGGAGAAATTACTGTTTGTGCATTTACAATATTCATTGATTTTTGCCATTGAAAAACATCATGTTATTCATATACCAGAAATGTTTGAAGCTACTGACTGAATGAAAGGAGCTGGCATCTCACTCTCTTTGAATCTTCTTCATAATGCTAAGAGGAGCAGGAAAAAGCAAAAAATTTCAGAATTGCACCTTGCAATGCGGAGAAATTACTGTTTGTGCATTTACAATATTCATTGATTTTTGCCATTGAAAAACGTCCAGAAATGATTGAAGCTACTGACTGAATGAAAGGAGCTGGCATCTCACTCTCTTTGAATCTTCTTTATCATGCTAAGAGGAGCAGGAAAAAGCAAAAAATTTCAGAATTGCACCTTGCAATGCGGAGAAATTACTGTTTGTGCATTTACAATATTCATTGATTTTTGCCATTGAAAAACATCATGTTATTCATATACCAGAAATGTTTGAAGCTACTGACTGAATGAAAGGAGCTGGCATCTCACTCTCTTTGAATCTTCTTTATCATGCTAAGAGGAGCAGGAAAAAGCAAAAAATTTCAGAATTGCACCTTGCAATGCGGAGAAATTACTGTTTGTGCATTTACAATATTCATTGATTTTTGCCATTGAAAAACGTCCAGAAATGATTGAAGCTACTGACTGAATGAAAGGAGCTGGCATCTCACTCTCTTTGAATCTTCTTTATCATGCTAAGAGGAGCAGGAAAAAGCAAAAAATTTCAGAATTGCTCCTTGCAATGCGGAGAAATTACAGTTTGTGCATTTACAATATTCATTGATTTTTGCCATTGAAAAACGTCCAGAAATGATTGAAGCTACTGACTGAATGAAAGGAGCTGGCATCTCACTCTCTTTGAATCTTCTTTATCATGCTAAGAGGAGCAGGAAAAAGCAAAAAATTTCAGAATTGCACCTTGCAATGCGGAGAAATTACTGTTTGTGCATTTACAATATTCGTTGATTTTTGCCATTGAAAAACGTCCAGAAATGATTGAAGCTACTGACTGAATGAAAGGAGCTGGCATCTCACTCTCTTTGAATCTTCTTTATCATGCTAAGAGGAGCAGGAAAAAGCAAAAAATTTCAGAATTGCACCTTGCAATGCGGAGAAATTACAGTTTGTGCATTTACAATATTCATTGATTTTTGCCATTGAAAAACGTCCAGAAATGATTGAAGCTACTGACTGAATGAAAGGAGCTGGCATCTCACTCTCTTTGAATCTTCTTTATCATGCTAAGAGGAGCAGGAAAAAGCAAAAAATTTCAGAATTGCACCTTGCAATGCGGAGAAATTACTGTTTGTGCATTTACAATATTCATTGATTTTTGCCATTGAAAAACATGTTATTCATATACCAGAAATGTTTGAAGCTCCTGACTGAATGAAAGGAGCTGGCACCTCACTCTCTTTGAATCTTCTTTATCATGCTAAGAGGAGCAGGAAAAAGCAAAAAATTTCAGAATTGCACCTTGCAATGCGGAGAAATTACTGTTTGTGCATTTACAATATTCATTGATTTTTGCCATTGAAAAACGTCCAGAAATGATTGAAGCTACTGACTGAATGAAAGGAGCTGGCATCTCACTCTCTTTGAATCTTCTTTATCATGCTAAGAGGAGCAGGAAAAAGCAAAAAATTTCAGAATTGCCCCTTGCAATGCGGAGAAATTACTGTTTGTGCATTTACAATATTCATTGATTTTTGCCATTGAAAAATGTCCAGAAATGATTGAAGCTACTGACTGAATGAAAGGAGCTGGCATCTCACTCTCTTTGAATCTTCTTTATCATGCTAAGAGGAGCAGGAAAAAGCAAAAAATTTCAGAATTGCGCCTTGCAATGCGGAGAAATTACTGTTTGTGCATTTACAAAATTCATTGATTTTTGCCATTGAAAAACATCATGTTATTCATATACCAGAAATGATTGAAGCTACTGACTGAAGGAAAGGAGCTGGCATCTCACTCTCTTTGAATCTTCTTTATCATGCTAAGAGGAGCAGGAAAAAGCAAAAAATTTCAGAATTGCACCTTGCAATGCGGAGAAATTACTGTTTGTGCATTTACAATATTCATTGATTTTTGCCATTGAAAAACGTCCAGAAATGATTGAAGCTACTGACTGAATGAAAGGAGCTGGCATCTCACTCTCTTTGAATCTTCTTTATCATGCTAAGAGGAGCAGGAAAAAGTAAAAAATTTCAGAATTGCACCTTGCAATGCGGAGAAATTACTGTTTGTGCATTTACAATATTCAATGATTTTTGCCATTGAAAAACGTCCAGAAATGATTGAAGCTACTGACTGAATGAAAGGAGCTGGCATCTCACTCTCTTTGAATCTTGTTTATCATGCTAAGAGGAGCAGGAAAAAGCAAAAAATTTCAGAATTGCACCTTGCAATGTGGAGAAATTACAGTTTGTGCATTTACAATATTCATTGATTTTTGCCATTGAAAAACGTCCAGAAATGATTGAAGCTACTGACTGAATGAAAGGAGCTGGCATCTCACTCTCTTTGAATCTTCTTTATCATGCTAAGAGGAGCAGGAAAAAGCAAAAAATTTCAGAATTGCACCTTGCAATGCGGAGAAATTACAGTTTGTGCATTTACAATATTCATTGATTTTTGCCATTGAAAAACGTCCAGAAATGATTGAAGCTACTGACTGAATGAAAGGAGCTGGCATCTCACTCTCTTTGAATCTTCTTTATCATGCTAAGAGGAGCAGGAAAAAGCAAAAAATTTCAGAATTGCACCTTGCAATGCGGAGAAATTACAGTTTGTGCATTTACAATATTCATTGATTTTTGCCATTGAAAAACGTCCAGAAATGATTGAAGCTACTGACTGAATGAAAGGAGCTGGCATCTCACTCTCTTTGAATCTTCTTTATCATGCTAAGAGGAGCAGGAAAAAGCAAAAAATTTCAGAATTGCACCTTGCAATGCGGAGAAATTACTGTTTGTGCATTTACAATATTCATTGATTTTTGCCATTGAAAAACATGTTATTCATATACCAGAAATGTTTGAAGCTCCTGACTGAATGAAAGGAGCTGGCACCTCACTCTCTTTGAATCTTCTTTATCATGCTAAGAGGAGCAGGAAAAAGCAAAAAATTTCAGAATTGCACCTTGCAATGCGGAGAAATTACTGTTTGTGCATTTACAATATTCATTGATTTTTGCCATTGAAAAACGTCCAGAAATGATTGAAGCTACTGACTGAATGAAAGGAGCTGGCATCTCACTCTCTTTGAATCTTCTTTATCATGCTAAGAGGAGCAGGAAAAAGCAAAAAATTTCAGAATTGCACCTTGCAATGCGGAGAAATTACTGTTTGTGCATTTACAGTATTCATTGATTTTTGCCATTGAAAAATGTCCAGAAATGATTGAAGCTACTGACTGAATGAAAGGAGCTGGCATCTCACTCTCTTTGAATCTTCTTTATCATGCTAAGAGGAGCAGGAAAAAGCAAAAAATTTCAGAATTGCGCCTTGCAATGCGGAGAAATTACTGTTTGTGCATTTACAAAATTCATTGATTTTTGCCATTGAAAAACATCATGTTATTCATATACCAGAAATGATTGAAGCTACTGACTGAAGGAAAGGAGCTGGCATCTCACTCTCTTTGAATCTTCTTTATCATGCTAAGAGGAGCAGGAAAAAGCAAAAAATTTCAGAATTGCACCTTGCAATGCGGAGAAATTACTGTTTGTGCATTTACAATATTCATTGATTTTTGCCATTGAAAAACGTCCAGAAATGATTGAAGCTACTGACTGAATGAAAGGAGCTGGCATCTCACTCTCTTTGAATCTTCTTTATCATGCTAAGAGGAGCAGGAAAAAGTAAAAAATTTCAGAATTGCACCTTGCAATGCGGAGAAATTACTGTTTGTGCATTTACAATATTCAATGATTTTTGCCATTGAAAAACGTCCAGAAATGATTGAAGCTACTGACTGAATGAAAGGAGCTGGCATCTCACTCTCTTTGAATCTTGTTTATCATGCTAAGAGGAGCAGGAAAAAGCAAAAAATTTCAGAATTGCACCTTGCAATGTGGAGAAATTACTGTTTGTGCATTTACAATATTCATTGATTTTTGCCATTGAAAAACGTCCAGAAATGATTGAAGCTACTGACTGAATGAAAGGAGCTGGCATCTCACTCTCTTTGAATCTTCTTTATCATGCTAAGAGGAGCAGGAAAAAGCAAAAAATTTCAGAATTGCACCTTGCAATGCGGAGAAATTACAGTTTGTGCATTTACAATATTCATTGATTTTTGCCATTGAAAAACGTCCAGAAATGATTGAAGCTACTGACTGAATGAAAGGAGCTGGCATCTCACTCTCTTTGAATCTTCTTTATCATGCTAAGAGGAGCAGGAAAAAGCAAAAAATTTCAGAATTGCACCTTGCAATGCGGAGAAATTACTGTTTGTGCATTTACAATATTCATTGATTTTTGCCATTGAAAAACGTCCAGAAATGATTGAAGCTACTGACTGAATGAAAGGAGCTGGCATATCACTCTCTTTGAATCTTCTTTATCATGCTAAGAGGAGCAGGAAAAAGCAAAAAATTTCAGAATTGCACCTTGCAATGCGGAGAAATTACTGTTTGTGCATTTACAATATTCATTGATTTTTGCCATTGAAAAACGTCCAGAAATGATTGAAGCTACTGACTGAATGAAAGGAGCTGGCATCTCACTCTCTTTGAATCTTCTTTATCATGCTAAGAGGAGCAGGAAAAAGCAAAAAATTTCAGAATTGCACCTTGCAATGCGGAGAAATTACTGTTTGTGCATTTACAATATTCATTGATTTTTGCCATTGAAAAATGTCCAGAAATGATTGAAGCTACTGACTGAATGAAAGGAGCTGGCATCTCACTCTCTTTGAATCTTCTTTACCATGCTAAGAGGAGCAGGAAAAAGCAAAAAATTTCAGAATTGCGCCTTGCAATGCGGAGAAATTACTGTTTGTGCATTTACAAAATTCATTGATTTTTGCCATTGAAAAACATCATGTTATTCATATACCAGAAATGATTGAAGCTACTGACTGAAGGAAAGGAGCTGGCATCTCACTCTCTTTGAATCTTCTTTATCATGCTAAGAGGAGCAGGAAAAAGCAAAAAATTTCAGAATTGCACCTTGCAACGCGGAGAAATTACTGTTTGTGCATTTACAATATTCATTGATTTTTGCCATTGAAAAACATCCAGAAATGATTGTAGCTACTGACTGAATGAAAGGAGCTGGCATCTCACTCTCTTTGAATCTTCTTTATCATGCTAAGAGGAGCAGGAAATAGCAAAAAATTTCAGAATTGCACCTTGCAATGCGGAGAAATTACTGTTTGTGCATTTACAATATTCATTGATTTTTGCGATTGAAAAACATCATGTTATTCATATACCAGAAATGATTGAAGCTACTGACTGAATGAAAGGAGCTGGCATCTCACTCTCTTTGAATCTTCTTTATCATGCTAAGAGGAGCAGGAAAAAGTAAAAAATTTCAGAATTGCACCTTGCAATGCGGAGAAATTACTGTTTGTGCATTTACAATATTCAATGATTTTTGCCATTGAAAAACGTCCAGAAATGATTGAAGCTACTGACTGAATGAAAGGAGCTGGCATCTCACTCTCTTTGAATCTTGTTTATCATGCTAAGAGGAGCAGGAAAAAGCAAAAAATTTCAGAATTGCACCTTGCAATGCGGAGAAATTACTGTTTGTGCATTTACAATATTCATTGATTTTTGCCATTGAAAAACGTCCAGAAATGATTGAAGCTACTGACTGAATGAAAGGAGCTGGCATCTCACTCTCTTTGAATCTTCTTTATCATGCTAAGAGGAGCAGGAAAAAGCAAAAAATTTCAGAATTGCACCTTGCAATGCGGAGAAATTACTGTTTGTGCATTTACAATATTCATTGATTTTTGCCATTGAAAAACATCATGTTATTCATATACCAGAAATGATTGAAGCTACTGACTGAATGAAAGGAGCTGGCATCTCACTCTCTTTGAATCTTCTTTATCATGCTAAGAGGAGCAGGAAAAAGCAAAAAATTTCAGAATTGCACCTTGCAATGCGGAGAAATTACTGTTTGTGCATTTACAATATTCATTGATTTTTGCCATTGAAAAACGTCCAGAAATGATTGAAGCTACTGACTGAATGAAAGGAGATGGCATCTCACTCTCTTTGAATCTTGTTTATCATGCTAAGAGGAGCAGGAAAAAGCAAAAAATTTCAGAATTGCACCTTGCAATGCGGAGAAATTACTGTTTGTGCATTTACAATATTCATTGATTTTTGCCATTGAAAAATGTCCAGAAATGATTGAAGCTACTGACTGAATGAAAGGAGCTGGCATCTCACTCTCTTTGAATCTTCTTTATCATGCTAAGAGGAGCAGGAAAAAGCAAAAAATTTCAGAATTGCACCTTGCAATGCGGAGAAATTACTGTTTGTGCATTTACAATATTCATTGATTTTTGCTATTGAAAAACATCATGTTATTCATATACCAGAAATGATTGAAGCTACTGACAGAATGAAAGGAGCTGGCATCTCACTCTCTTTGAATCTTCTTTATCATGCTAAGAGGAGCAGGAAAAAGCAAAAAATTTCAGAATTGCACCTTGCAATGCGGAGAAATTACAGTTTGTGCATTTACAATATTCATTGATTTTTGCCATTGAAAAACGTCCAGAAATGATTGAAGCTACTGACTGAATGAAAGGAGCTGGCATCTCACTCTCTTTGAATCTTCTTTATCATGCTAAGAGGAGCAGGAAAAAGCAAAAAATTTCAGAATTGCACCTTGCAATGCGGAGAAATTACTGTTTGTGCATTTACAATATTCATTGATTTTTGCCATTGAAAAACGTCCAGAAATGATTGAAGCTACTGACTGAATGAAAGGAGCTGGCATCTCACTCTCTTTGAATCTTCTTTATCATGCTAAGAGGAGCAGGAAAAAGCAAAAAATTTCAGAATTGCACCTTGCAATGCGGAGAAATTACTGTTTGTGCATTTACAATATTCATTGATTTTTGCCATTGAAAAATGTCCAGAAATGATTGAAGCTACTGACTGAATGAAAGGAGCTGGCATCTCACTCTCTTTGAATCTTCTTTATCATGCTAAGAGGAGCAGGAAAAAGCAAAAAATTTCAGAATTGCGCCTTGCAATGCGGAGAAATTACTGTTTGTGCATTTACAAAATTCATTGATTTTTGCCATTGAAAAACATCATGTTATTCATATACCAGAAATGATTGAAGCTACTGACTGAAGGAAAGGAGCTGGCATCTCACTCTCTTTGAATCTTCTTTATCATGCTAAGAGGAGCAGGAAAAAGCAAAACATTTCAGAATTGCACCTTGCAATGCGGAGAAATTACTGTTTGTGCATTTACAATATTCATTGATTTTTGCCATTGAAAAACATCCAGAAATGATTGAAGCTACTGACTGAATGAAAGGAACTGGCATCTCACTCTCTTTGAATCTTCTTTATCATGCTAAGAGGAGCAGGAAAAAGCAAAAAATTTCAGAATTGCACCTTGCAATGCGGAGAAATTACTGTTTGTGCATTTACAATATTCATTGATTTTTGCGAATGAAAAACATCATGTTATTCATATACCAGAAATGATTGAAGCTAATGACTGAATGAAAGGAGCTGGCATCTCACTCTCTTTGAATCTTCTTTATCATGCTAAGAGGAGCAGGAAAAAGTAAAAAATTTCAGAATTGCACCTTGCAATGCGGAGAAATTACTGTTTGTGCATTTACAATATTCAATGATTTTTGCCATTGAAAAACGTCCAGAAATGATTGAAGCTACTGACTGAATGAAAGGAGCTGGCATCTCAATCTCTTTGAATCTTGTTTATCATGCTAAGAGGAGCAGGAAAAAGCAAAAAATTTCAGAATTGCACCTTGCAATGCGGAGAAATTACTGTTTGTGCATTTACAATATTCATTGATTTTTGCCATTGAAAAACGTCCAGAAATGATTGAAGCTACTGACTGAATGAAAGGAGCTGGCATCTCACTCTCTTTGAATCTTCTTTATCATGCTAAGAGGAGCAGGAAAAAGCAAAAAATTTCAGAATTGCACCTTGCAATGCGGAGAAATTACTGTTTGTGCATTTACAATATTCATTGATTTTTGCCATTGAAAAACATGTTATTCATATACCAGAAATGTTTGAAGCTCCTGACTGAATGAAAGGAGCTGGCACCTCACTCTCTTTGAATCTTCTTTATCATGCTAAGAGGAGCAGGAAAAAGCAAAAAATTTCAGAATTGCACCTTGCAATGCGGAGAAATTACTGTTTGTGCATTTACAATATTCATTGATTTTTGCCATTGAAAAACGTCCAGAAATGATTGAAGCTACTGACTGAATGAAAGGAGCTGTCATCTCACTCTCTTTGAATCTTCTTTATCATGCTAAGAGGAGCAGGAAAAAGCAAAAAATTTCAGAATTGCACCTTGCAATGCGGAGAAATTACTGTTTGTGCATTTACAATATTCATTGATTTTTGCCATTGAAAAATGTCCAGAAATGATTGAAGCTACTGACTGAATGAAAGGAGCTGGCATCTCACTCTCTTTGAATCTTCTTTATCATGCTAGGATTAGCAGGAAAAAGCAAAAAATTTCAGAATTGCACCTTGCAATGTGGAGATATTACTGTTTGTGCATTTACAATATTCATTGATTTTTGCCATTGAAAAACATGTTTTTCATATACCAGAAATGTTTGAAGCTACTGACTGAATGAAAGGAGCTGGCATCTCACTCTCTTTGAATCTTCTTTATCATGCTAGGATTAACAGGAAAAAGCAAAAAATTTCAGAATTTCACCTTGCAATGTGGAGATATTACTGTTTGTGCATTTACAATATTCATTGATTTTTGCCATTGAAAAACATGTTTTTCATATACCAGAAATGTTTGAAGCTACTGACTGAATGAAAGGAGCTGGCATCTCACTCTCTTTGAATCTTCTTTATCATGCTAGGATTAACAGGAAAAAGCAAAAGATTTCAGAATTGCACCTTGCAATGTGGAGATATTACTGTTTGTGCATTTACAATATTCATTGATTTTTGCCATTGAAAAATGTCCAGAAATGATTGAAGCTACTGACTGAATGAAAGGAGCTGGCATCTCACTCTCTTTGAATCTTCTTTATCATGCTAGGATTAGCAGGAAAAAGCAAAAAATTTCAGAATTGCACCTTGCAATGTGGAGATATTACTGTTTGTGCATTTACAATATTCATTGATTTTTGCCATTGAAAAACATGTTTCTCATATACCAGAAATGTTTGAAGCTACTGACTGAATGAAAGGAGCTGGCATCTCACTCTCTTTGAATCTTCTTTATCATGCTAGGATTAGCAGGAAAAAGCAAAAAATTTCAGAATTGCACCTTGCAATGTGGAGATATTACTGTTTGTGCATTTACAATATTCATTGATTTTTGCCATTGAAAAACGTTTTTCATATACCAGAAATGTTTGAAGCTACTGACTGAATGAAAGGAGCTGGCATCTCACTCTCTTTGAATCTTCTTTATCATGCTAGGATTAACAGGAAAAAGCAAAAAATTTCAGAATTGCACCTTGCAATGTGGAGATATTACTGTTTGTGCATTTACAATATTCATTGATTTTTGCCATTGAAAAACGTCCAGAAATGTTTGAAGCTACTGACTGAATGAAAGGAGCTGGCATCTCACTCTCTTTGAATCTTCTTTATCATGCTAGGATTAACAGGAAAAAGCTAAAAATTTCAGAATTGCACCTTGCAATGTGGAGATATTACTGTTTGTGCATTTACAATATTCATTGATTTTTGCCATTGAAAAACATGTTTTTCATATACCAGAAATGTTTGAAGCTACTGACTGAATGAAAGGAGCTGGCATCTCACTCTCTTTGAATCTTCTTTATCATGCTAGGATTAGCAGGAAAAAGCAAAAAATTTCAGAATTGCACCTTGCAATGTGGAGATATTACTGTTTGTGCATTTACAATATTCATTGATTTTTGCCATTGAAAAACATGTGTTTTTCATATACCAGAAATGTTTGAAGCTACTGACTGAATGAAAGGAGCTGGCATCTCACTCTCTTTGAATCTTCTTTATCATGCTAGGATTAGCAGGAAAAAGCAAAAAATTTCAGAATTGCACCTTGCAATGTGGAGATATTACTGTTTGTGCATTTACAATATTCATTGATTTTTGCCATTGAAAAACATGTTTTTCATATACCAGAAATGTTTGAAGCTACTGACTGAATGAAAGGAGCTGGCATCTCACTCTCTTTGAATCTTCTTTATCATGCTAGGATTAACAGGAAAAAGCAAAAAATTTCAGAATTGCACCTTGCAATGTGGAGATATTACTGTTTGTGCATTTACAATATTCATTGATTTTTGCCATTGAAAAACGTCCAGAAATGTTTGAAGCTACTGACTGAATGAAAGGAGCTGGCATCTCACTCTCTTTGAATCTTCTTTATCATGCTAGGATTAGCAGGAAAAAGCAAAAAATTTCAGAATTGCACCTTGCAATGTGGAGATATTACTGTTTGTGCATTTACAATATTCATTGATTTTTGCCATTGAAAAACATGTTTTTCATATACCAGAAATGTTTGAAGCTACTGACTGAATGAAAGGAGCTGGCATGTCACTCTCTTTGAATCTTCTTTATCATGCTAGGATTAACAGGAAAAAGCAAAAAATTTCAGAATTGCACCTTGCAATGTGGAGATATTACTGTTTGTGCATTTACAATATTCATTGATTTTTGCCATTGAAAAACATGTTTTTCATATACCAGAAATGTTTGAAGCTACTGACTGAATGAAAGGAGCTGGCATCTCACTCTCTTTGAATCTTCTTTATCATGCTAGGATTAACAGGAAAAAGCAAAAAATTTCAGAATTGCACCTTGCAATGTGGAGATATTACTGTTTGTGCATTTACAATATTCATTGATTTTTGCCATTGAAAAACGTCCAGAAATGTTTGAAGCTACTGACTGAATGAAAGGAGCTGGCATCTCACTCTCTTTGAATCTTCTTTATCATGCTAGGATTAGCAGGAAAAAGCAAAAAATTTCAGAATTGCACCTTGCAATGTGGAGATATTACTGTTTGTGCATTTAAAATATTCATTGATTTTTGCCATTGAAAAACATGTTTTTCATATACCAGAAATGTTTGAAGCTACTGACTGAATGAAAGGAGCTGGCATCTCACTCTCTTTGAATCTTCTTTATCATGCTAGGATTAACAGGAAAAAGCAAAAAATTTCAGAATTGCACCTTGCAATGTGGAGATATTACTGTTTGTGCATTTACAATATTCATTGATTTTTGCCATTGAAAAACGTCCAGAAATGTTTGAAGCTACTGACTGAATGAAAGGAGCTGGCATCTCACTCTCTTTGAATCTTCTTTATCATGCTAGGATTAACAGGAAAAAGCTAAAAATTTCAGAATTGCACCTTGCAATGTGGAGATATTACTGTTTGTGCATTTACAATATTCATTGATTTTTGCCATTGAAAAACATGTTTTTCATATACCAGAAATGTTTGAAGCTACTGACTGAATGAAAGGAGCTGGCATCTCACTCTCTTTGAATCTTCTTTATCATGCTAGGATTAGCAGGAAAAAGCAAAAAATTTCAGAATTGCACCTTGCAATGTGGAGATATTACTGTTTGTGCATTTACAATATTCATTGATTTTTGCCATTGAAAAACATGTGTTTTTCATATACCAGAAATGTTTGAAGCTACTGACTGAATGAAAGGAGCTGGCATCTCACTCTCTTTGAATCTTCTTTATCATGCTAGGATTAGCAGGAAAAAGCAAAAAATTTCAGAATTGCACCTTGCAATGTGGAGATATTACTGTTTGTGCATTTACAATATTCATTGATTTTTGCCATTGAAAAACATGTTTTTCATATACCAGAAATGTTTGAAGCTACTGACTGAATGAAAGGAGCTGGCATCTCACTCTCTTTGAATCTTCTTTATCATGCTAGGATTAACAGGAAAAAGCAAAAAATTTCAGAATTGCACCTTGCAATGTGGAGATATTACTGTTTGTGCATTTACAATATTCATTGATTTTTGCCATTGAAAAACGTCCAGAAATGTTTGAAGCTACTGACTGAATGAAAGGAGCTGGCATCTCACTCTCTTTGAATCTTCTTTATCATGCTAGGATTAGCAGGAAAAAGCAAAAAATTTCAGAATTGCACCTTGCAATGTGGAGATATTACTGTTTGTGCATTTACAATATTCATTGATTTTTGCCATTGAAAAACATGTTTTTCATATACCAGAAATGTTTGAAGCTACTGACTGAATGAAAGGAGCTGGCATGTCACTCTCTTTGAATCTTCTTTATCATGCTAGGATTAACAGGAAAAAGCAAAAAATTTCAGAATTGCACCTTGCAATGTGGAGATATTACTGTTTGTGCATTTACAATATTCATTGATTTTTGCCATTGAAAAACATGTTTTTCATATACCAGAAATGTTTGAAGCTACTGACTGAATGAAAGGAGCTGGCATCTCACTCTCTTTGAATCTTCTTTATCATGCTAGGATTAACAGGAAAAAGCAAAAAATTTCAGAATTGCACCTTGCAATGTGGAGATATTACTGTTTGTGCATTTACAATATTCATTGATTTTTGCCATTGAAAAACGTCCAGAAATGTTTGAAGCTACTGACTGAATGAAAGGAGCTGGCATCTCACTCTCTTTGAATCTTCTTTATCATGCTAGGATTAGCAGGAAAAAGCAAAAAATTTCAGAATTGCACCTTGCAATGTGGAGATATTACTGTTTGTGCATTTAAAATATTCATTGATTTTTGCCATTGAAAAACATGTTTTTCATATACCAGAAATGTTTGAAGCTACTGACTGAATGAAAGGAGCTGGCATCTCACTCTCTTTGAATCTTCTTTATCATGCTAGGATTAACAGGAAAAAGCAAAAAATTTCAGAATTGCACCTTGCAATGTGGAGATATTACTGTTTGTGCATTTACAATATTCATTGATTTTTGCCATTGAAAAACATGTTTTTCATATACCAGAAATGTTTGAAGCTACTGACTGAATGAAAGGAGCTGGCATCTCACTCTCTTTGAATCTTCTTTATCATGCTAGGATTAACAGGAAAAAGCAAAAAATTTCAGAATTGCACCTTGCAATGTGGAGATATTACTGTTTGTGCATTTACAATATTCATTGATTTTTGCCATTGAAAAACGTCCAGAAATGTTTGAAGCTACTGACTGAATGAAAGGAGCTGGCATCTCACTCTCTTTGAATCTTCTTTATCATGCTAGGATTAACAGGAAAAAGCAAAAAATTTCAGAATTGCACCTTGCAATGTGGAGATATTACTGTTTGTGCATTTACAATATTCATTGATTTTTGCCATTGAAAAACGTCCAGAAATGTTTGAAGCTACTGACTGAATGAAAGGAGCTGGCATCTCACTCTCTTTGAATCTTCTTTATCATGCTAGGATTAGCAGGAAAAAGCAAAAAATTTCAGAATTGCACCTTGCAATGTGGAGATATTACTGTTTGTGCATTTACAATATTCATTGATTTTTGCCATTGAAAAACATGTTTTTCATATACCAGAAATGTTTGAAGCTACTGACTGAATGAAAGGAGCTGGCATCTCACTCTCTTTGAATCTTCTTTATCATGCTAGGATTAACAGGAAAAAGCAAAAAATTTCAGAATTGCACCTTGCAATGTGGAGATATTACTGTTTGTGCATTTACAATATTCATTGATTTTTGCCATTGAAAAACATGTTTTTCATATACCAGAAATGTTTGAAGCTACTGACTGAATGAAAGGAGCTGGCATCTCACTCTCTTTGAATCTTCTTTATCATGCTAGGATTAACAGGAAAAAGCAAAAAATTTCAGAATTGCACCTTGCAATGTGGAGATATTACTGTTTGTGCATTTACAATATTCATTGATTTTTGCCATTGAAAAACGTCCAGAAATGTTTGAAGCTACTGACTGAATGAAAGGAGCTGGCATCTCACTCTCTTTGAATCTTCTTTATCATGCTAGGATTAACAGGAAAAAGCAAAAAATTTCAGAATTGCACCTTGCAATGTGGAGATATTACTGTTTGTGCATTTACAATATTCATTGATTTTTGCCATTGAAAAACGTCCAGAAATGTTTGAAGCTACTGACTGAATGAAAGGAGCTGGCATCTCACTCTCTTTGAATCTTCTTTATCATGCTAGGATTAGCAGGAAAAAGCAAAAAATTTCAGAATTGCACCTTGCAATGTGGAGATATTACTGTTTGTGCATTTACAATATTCATTGATTTTTGCCATTGAAAAACATGTTTTTCATATACCAGAAATGTTTGAAGCTACTGACTGAATGAAAGGAGCTGGCATCTCACTCTCTTTGAATCTTCTTTATCATGCTAGGATTAGCAGGAAAAAGCAAAAAATTTCAGAATTGCACCTTGCAATGTGGAGATATTACTGTTTGTGCATTTACAATATTCATTGATTTTTGCCATTGAAAAACATGTTTTTCATATACCAGAAATGTTTGAAGCTACTGACTGAATGAAAGGAGCTGGCATCTCACTCTCTTTGAATCTTCTTTATCATGCTAGGATTAACAGGAAAAAGCAAAAAATTTCAGAATTGCACCTTGCAATGTGGAGATATTACTGTTTGTGCATTTACAATATTCATTGATTTTTGCCATTGAAAAACGTCCAGAAATGTTTGAAGCTACTGACTGAATGAAAGGAGCTGGCATCTCACTCTCTTTGAATCTTCTTTATCATGCTAGGATTAACAGGAAAAAGCTAAAAATTTCAGAATTGCACCTTGCAATGTGGAGATATTACTGTTTGTGCATTTACAATATTCATTGATTTTTGCCATTGAAAAACATGTTTTTCATATACCAGAAATGTTTGAAGCTACTGACTGAATGAAAGGAGCTGGCATCTCACTCTCTTTGAATCTTCTTTATCATGCTAGGATTAGCAGGAAAAAGCAAAGAATTTCAGAATTGCACCTTGCAATGTGGAGATATTACTGTTTGTGCATTTACAATATTCATTGATTTTTGCCATTGAAAAACATGTTTTTCATATACCAGAAATGTTTGAAGCTACTGACTGAATGAAAGGAGCTGGCATCTCACTCTCTTTGAATCTTCTTTATCATGCTAAGAGGAGCAGGAAAAAGCAAAAAATTTCAGAATTGCACCTTGCAATGCGGAGAAATTACTGTTTGTGCATTTACAATATTCATTGATTTTTGCCATTGAAAAACGTCCAGAAATGATTGAAGCTACTGACTGAATGAAAGGAGCTGTCATCTCACTCTCTTTGAATCTTCTTTATCATGCTAAGAGGAGCAGGACAAAACAAAAAATTTCAGAATTGCACCTTGCAATGCGGAGAAATTACTGTTTGTGCATTTACAATATTCATTGATTTTTGCCATTGAAAAATGTCCAGAAATGATTGAAGCTACTGACTGAATGAAAGGAGCTGGCATCTCACTCTCTTTGAATCTTCTTTATCATGCTAGGATTAGCAGGAAAAAGCAAAAAATTTCAGAATTTCACCTTGCAATGTGGAGATATTACTGTTTGTGCATTTACAATATTCATTGATTTTTGCCATTGAAAAACATGTTTTTCATATACCAGAAATGTTTGAAGCTACTGACTGAATGAAAGGAGCTGGCATCTCACTCTCTTTGAATCTTCTTTATCATGCTAGGATTAACAGGAAAAAGCAAAAAATTTCAGAATTGCACCTTGCAATGTGGAGATATTACTGTTTGTGCATTTACAATATTCATTGATTTTTGCCATTGAAAAACGTCCAGAAATGTTTGAAGCTACTGACTGAATGAAAGGAGCTGGCATCTCACTCTCTTTGAATCTTCTTTATCATGCTAGGATTAGCAGGAAAAAGCAAAAAATTTCAGAATTGCACCTTGCAATGTGGAGATATTACTGTTTGTGCATTTACAATATTCATTGATTTTTGCAATTGAAAAACATGTTTTTCATATACCAGAAATGTTTGAAGCTACTGACTGAATGAAAGGAGCTGGCATCTCACTCTCTTTGAATCTTCTTTATCATGCTAGGATTAGCAGGAAAAAGCAAAAAATTTCAGAATTGCACCTTGCAATGTGGAGATATTACTGTTTGTGCATTTACAATATTCATTGATTTTTGCCATTGAAAAACGTTTTTCATATACCAGAAATGTTTGAAGCTACTGACTGAATGAAAGGAGCTGGCATCTCACTCTCTTTGAATCTTCTTTATCATGCTAGGATTAACAGGAAAAAGCAAAAAATTTCAGAATTGCACCTTGCAATGTGGAGATATTACTGTTTGTGCATTTACAATATTCATTGATTTTTACCATTGAAAAACGTCCAGAAATGTTTGAAGCTACTGACTGAATGAAAGGAGCTGGCATCTCACTCTCTTTGAATCTTCTTTATCATGCTAGGATTAACAGGAAAAAGCTAAAAATTTCAGAATTGCACCTTGCAATGTGGAGATATTACTGTTTGTGCATTTACAATATTCATTGATTTTTGCCATTGAAAAACATGTTTTTCATATACCAGAAATGTTTGAAGCTACTGACTGAATGAAAGGAGCTGGCATCTCACTCTCTTTGAATCTTCTTTATCATGCTAGGATTAGCAGGAAAAAGCAAAAAAATTCAGAATTGCACCTTGCAATGTGGAGATATTACTGTTTGTGCATTTACAATATTCATTGATTTTTGCCATTGAAAAACATGTGTTTTTCATATACCAGAAATGTTTGAAGCTACTGACTGAATGAAAGGAGCTGGCATCTCACTCTCTTTGAATCTTCTTTATCATGCTAGGATTAGCAGGAAAAAGCAAAAAATTTCAGAATTGCACCTTGCAATGTGGAGATATTACTGTTTGTGCATTTACAATATTCATTGATTTTTGCCATTGAAAAACATGTTTTTCATATACCAGAAATGTTTGAAGCTACTGACTGAATGAAAGGAGCTGGCATCTCACTCTCTTTGAATCTTCTTTATCATGCTAGGATTAGCAGGAAAAAGCAAAAAATTTCAGAATTGCACCTTGCAATGTGGAGATATTACTGTTTGTGCATTTACAATATTCATTGATTTTTGCCATTGAAAAACGTTTTTCATATACCAGAAATGTTTGAAGCTACTGACTGAATGAAAGGAGCTGGCATCTCACTCTCTTTGAATCTTCTTTATCATGCTAGGATTAACAGGAAAAAGCAAAAAATTTCAGAATTGCACCTTGCAATGTGGAGATATTACTGTTTGTGCATTTACAATATTCATTGATTTTTACCATTGAAAAACGTCCAGAAATGTTTGAAGCTACTGACTGAATGAAAGGAGCTGGCATCTCACTCTCTTTGAATCTTCTTTATCATGCTAGGATTAACAGGAAAAAGCTAAAAATTTCAGAATTGCACCTTGCAATGTGGAGATATTACTGTTTGTGCATTTACAATATTCATTGATTTTTGCCATTGAAAAACATGTTTTTCATATACCAGAAATGTTTGAAGCTACTGACTGAATGAAAGGAGCTGGCATCTCACTCTCTTTGAATCTTCTTTATCATGCTAGGATTAGCAGGAAAAAGCAAAAAAATTCAGAATTGCACCTTGCAATGTGGAGATATTACTGTTTGTGCATTTACAATATTCATTGATTTTTGCCATTGAAAAACATGTGTTTTTCATATACCAGAAATGTTTGAAGCTACTGACTGAATGAAAGGAGCTGGCATCTCACTCTCTTTGAATCTTCTTTATCATGCTAGGATTAGCAGGAAAAAGCAAAAAATTTCAGAATTGCACCTTGCAATGTGGAGATATTACTGTTTGTGCATTTACAATATTCATTGATTTTTGCCATTGAAAAACATGTTTTTCATATACCAGAAATGTTTGAAGCTACTGACTGAATGAAAGGAGCTGGCATCTCACTCTCTTTGAATCTTCTTTATCATGCTAGGATTAACAGGAAAAAGCAAAAAATTTCAGAATTGCACCTTGCAATGTGGAGATATTACTGTTTGTGCATTTACAATATTCATTGATTTTTGCCATTGAAAAACGTCCAGAAATGTTTGAAGCTACTGACTGAATGAAAGGAGCTGGCATCTCACTCTCTTTGAATCTTCTTTATCATGCTAGCATTAACAGGAAAAAGCAAAAAATTTCAGAATTGCACCTGCAATGTGGAGATATTACTGTTTGTGCATTTACAATATTCATTGATTTTTGCCATTGAAAAACATGTTTTTCATATACCAGAAATGTTTGAAGCTACTGACTGAATGAAAGGAGCTGGCATCTCACTCTCTTTGAATCTTCTTTATCATGCTAGGATTAACAGGAAAAAGCAAAAAATTTCAGAATTGCACCTTGCAATGTGGAGATATTACTGTTTGTGCATTTACAATATTCATTGATTTTTGCCATTGAAAAACGTCCAGAAATGTTTGAAGCTACTGACTGAATGAAAGGAGCTGGCATCTCACTCTCTTTGAATCTTCTTTATCATGCTAGGATTAGCAGGAAAAAGCAAAAAATTTCAGAATTGCACCTTGCAATGTGGAGATATTACTGTTTGTGCATTTACAATATTCATTGATTTTTGCCATTGAAAAACATGTTTTTCATATACCAGAAATGTTTGAAGCTACTGACTGAATGAAAGGAGCTGGCATCTCACTCTCTTTGAATCTTCTTTATCATGCTAGGATTAGCAGGAAAAAGCAAAAAATTTCAGAATTGCACCTTGCAATGTGGAGATATTACTGTTTGTGCATTTACAATATTCATTGATTTTTGCCATTGAAAAACGTTTTTCATATACCAGAAATGTTTGAAGCTACTGACTGAATGAAAGGAGCTGGCATCTCACTCTCTTTGAATCTTCTTTATCATGCTAGGATTAACAGGAAAAAGCAAAAAATTTCAGAATTGCACCTTGCAATGTGGAGATATTACTGTTTGTGCATTTACAATATTCATTGATTTTTGCCATTGAAAAACATCCAGAAATGTTTGAAGCTACTGACTGAATGAAAGGAGCTGGCATCTCACTCTCTTTGAATCTTCTTTATCATGCTAGGATTAGCAGGAAAAAGCAAAAAATTTCAGAATTGCACCTTGCAATGTGGAGATATTACTGTTTGTGCATTTACAATATTCATTGATTTTTGCCATTGAAAAACATGTTTTTCATATACCAGAAATGTTTGAAGCTACTGACTGAATGAAAGGAGCTGGCATCTCACTCTCTTTGAATCTTCTTTATCATGCTAGGATTAGCAGGAAAAAGCAAAAAATTTCAGAATTGCACCTTGCAATGTGGAGATATTACTGTTTGTGCATTTACAATATTCATTGATTTTTGCCATTGAAAAACGTTTTTCATATACCAGAAATGTTTGAAGCTACTGACTGAATGAAAGGAGCTGGCATCTCACTCTCTTTGAATCTTCTTTATCATGCTAGGATTAACAGGAAAAAGCAAAAAATTTCAGAATTGCACCTTGCAATGTGGAGATATTACTGTTTGTGCATTTACAATATTCATTGATTTTTGCCATTGAAAAACGTCCAGAAATGTTTGAAGCTACTGACTGAATGAAAGGAGCTGGCATCTCACTCTCTTTGAATCTTCTTTATCATGCTAGGATTAACAGGAAAAAGCTAAAAATTTCAGAATTGCACCTTGCAATGTGGAGATATTACTGTTTGTGCATTTACAATATTCATTGATTTTTGCCATTGAAAAACATGTTTTTCATATACCAGAAATGTTTGAAGCTACTGACTGAATGAAAGGAGCTGGCATCTCACTCTCTTTGAATCTTCTTTATCATGCCAGGAAAAAGCAAAAAATTTCAGAATTGCACCTTGCAATGTGGAGATATTACTGTTTGTGCATTTACAATATTCATTGATTTTTGCCATTGAAAAACATGTGTTTTTCATATACCAGAAATGTTTGAAGCTACTGACTGAATGAAAGGAGCTGGCATCTCACTCTCTTTGAATCTTCTTTATCATGCTAGGATTAGCAGGAAAAAGCAAAAAATTTCAGAATTGCACCTTGCAATGTGGAGATATTACTGTTTGTGCATTTACAATATTCATTGATTTTTGCCATTGAAAAACATGTTTTTTATATACCAGAAATGTTTGAAGCTACTGACTGAATGAAAGGAGCTGGCATCTCACTCTCTTTGAATCTTCTTTTCATGCTAGGATTAACAGGAAAAAGCAAAAAATTTCAGAATTGCACCTTGCAATGTGGAGATATTACTGTTTGTGCATTTACAATATTCATTGATTTTTGCCATTGAAAAACGTCCAGAAATGTTTGAAGCTACTGACTGAATGAAAGGAGCTGGCATCTCACTCTCTTTGAATCTTCTTTATCATGCTAGGATTAGCAGGAAAAAGCAAAAAATTTCAGAATTGCACCTTGCAATGTGGAGATATTACTGTTTGTGCATTTACAATATTCATTGATTTTTGCCATTGAAAAACATGTTTTTCATATACCAGAAATGTTTGAAGCTACTGACTGAATGAAAGGAGCTGGCATGTCACTCTCTTTGAATCTTCTTTATCATGCTAGGATTAACAGGAAAAAGCAAAAAATTTCAGAATTGCACTTTGCAATGTGGAGATATTACTGTTTGTGCATTTACAATATTCATTGATTTTTGCCATTGAAAAACATGTTTTTCATATACCAGAAATGTTTGAAGCTACTGACTGAATGAAAGGAGCTGGCATCTCACTCTCTTTGAATCTTCTTTATCATGCTAGGATTAACAGGAAAAAGCAAAAAATTTCAGAATTGCACCTTGCAATGTGGAGATATTACTGTTTGTGCATTTACAATATTCATTGATTTTTGCCATTGAAAAACGTCCAGAAATGTTTGAAGCTACTGACTGAATGAAAGGAGCTGGCATCTCACTCTCTTTGAATCTTCTTTATCATGCTAGGATTAACAGGAAAAAGCAAAAAATTTCAGAATTGCACCTTGCAATGTGGAGATATTACTGTTTGTGCATTTACAATATTCATTGATTTTTGCCATTGAAAAACGTCCAGAAATGTTTGAAGCTACTGACTGAATGAAAGGAGCTGGCATCTCACTCTCTTTGAATCTTCTTTATCATGCTAGGATTAGCAGGAAAAAGCAAAAAATTTCAGAATTGCACCTTGCAATGTGGAGATATTACTGTTTGTGCATTTACAATATTCATTGATTTTTGCCATTGAAAAACATGTTTTTCATATACCAGAAATGTTTGAAGCTACTGACTGAATGAAAGGAGCTGGCATCTCACTCTCTTTGAATCTTCTTTATCATGCTAGGATTAGCAGGAAAAAGCAAAAAATTTCAGAATTGCACCTTGCAATGTGGAGATATTACTGTTTGTGCATTTACAATATTCATTGATTTTTGCCATTGAAAAACATGTTTTTCATATACCAGAAATGTTTGAAGCTACTGACTGAATGAAAGGAGCTGGCATCTCACTCTCTTTGAATCTTCTTTATCATGCTAGGATTAACAGGAAAAAGCAAAAAATTTCAGAATTGCACCTTGCAATGTGGAGATATTACTGTTTGTGCATTTACAATATTCATTGATTTTTGCCATTGAAAAACGTCCAGAAATGTTTGAAGCTACTGACTGAATGAAAGGAGCTGGCATCTCACTCTCTTTGAATCTTCTTTATCATGCTAGGATTAACAGGAAAAAGCTAAAAATTTCAGAACTGCACCTTGCAATGTGGAGATATTACTGTTTGTGCATTTACAATATTCATTGATTTTTGCCATTGAAAAACATGTTTTTCATATACCAGAAATGTTTGAAGCTACTGACTGAATGAAAGGAGCTGGCATCTCACTCTCTTTGAATCTTCTTTATCATGCTAGGATTAGCAGGAAAAAGCAAAGAATTTCAGAATTGCACCTTGCAATGTGGAGATATTACTGTTTGTGCATTTACAATATTCATTGATTTTTGCCATTGAAAAACATGTTTTTCATATACCAGAAATGTTTGAAGCTACTGACTGAATGAAAGGAGCTGGCATCTCACTCTCTTTGAATCTTCTTTATCATGCTAGGATTAGCAGGAAAAAGCAAAAAATTTCAGAATTGCACCTTGCAATGTGGAGATATTACTGTTTGTGCATTTACAATATTCATTGATTTTTGCCATTGAAAAACATGTTTTTCATATACCAGAAATGTTTGAAGCTACTGACTGAATGAAAGGAGCTGGCATCTCACTTTCTTTGAATCTTCTTTATCATGCTAGGATTAACAGGAAAAAGCAAAAAATTTCAGAATTGCACCTTGCAATGTGGAGATATTACTGTTTGTGCATTTACAATATTCATTGATTTTTGCCATTGAAAAACGTCCAGAAATGTTTGAAGCTACTGACTGAATGAAAGGAGCTGGCATCTCACTCTCTTTGAATCTTCTTTATCATGCTAGGATTAGCAGGAAAAAGCAAAAAATTTCAGAATTGCACCTTGCAATGTGGAGATATTACTGTTTGTGCATTTACAATATTCATTGATTTTTGCCATTGAAAAACATGTTTTTCATATACCAGAAATGTTTGAAGCTACTGACTGAATGAAAGGAGCTGGCATCTCACTCTCTTTGAATCTTCTTTATCATGCTAGGATTAGCAGGAAAAAGCAAAAAATTTCAGAATTGCACCTTGCAATGTGGAGATATTACTGTTTGTGCATTTACAATATTCATTGATTTTTGCCATTGAAAAACATGTTTTTCATATACCAGAAATGTTTGAAGCTACTGACTGAATGAAAGGAGCTGGCATCTCACTCTCTTTGAATCTTCTTTATCATGCTAGGATTAACAGGAAAAAGCAAAAAATTTCAGAATTGCACCTTGCAATGTGGAGATATTACTGTTTGTGCATTTACAATATTCATTGATTTTTGCCATTGAAAAACGTCCAGAAATGTTTGAAGCTACTGACTGAATGAAAGGAGCTGGCATCTCACTCTCTTTGAATCTTCTTTATCATGCTAGGATTAGCAGGAAAAAGCAAAAAATTTCAGAATTGCACCTTGCAATGTGGAGATATTACTGTTTGTGCATTTACAATATTCATTGATTTTTGCCATTGAAAAACATGTTTTTCATATACCAGAAATGTTTGAAGCTACTGACTGAATGAAAGGAGCTGGCATCTCACTCTCTTTGAATCTTCTTTATCATGCTAGGATTAACAGGAAAAAGCAAAAAATTTCAGAATTGCACCTTGCAATGTGGAGATATTACTGTTTGTGCATTTACAATATTCATTGATTTTTGCCATTGAAAAACGTCCAGAAATGTTTGAAGCTACTGACTGAATGAAAGGAGCTGGCATCTCACTCTCTTTGAATCTTCTTTATCATGCTAGGATTAGCAGGAAAAAGCAAAAAATTTCAGAATTGCACCTTGCAATGTGGAGATATTACTGTTTGTGCATTTACAATATTCATTGATTTTTGCCATTGAAAAACATGTTTTTCATATACCAGAAATGTTTGAAGCTACTGACTGAATGAAAGGAGCTGGCATCTCACTCTCTTTGAATCTTCTTTATCATGCTAGGATTAGCAGGAAAAAGCAAAAAATTTCAGAATTGCACCTTGCAATGTGGAGATATTACTGTTTGTGCATTTACAATATTCATTGATTTTTGCCATTGAAAAACATGTTTTTCATATACCAGAAATGTTTGAAGCTACTGACTGAATGAAAGGAGCTGGCATCTCACTCTCTTTGAATCTTCTTTATCATGCTAGGATTAACAGGAAAAAGCAAAAAATTTCAGAATTGCACCTTGCAATGTGGAGATATTACTGTTTGTGCATTTACAATATTCATTGATTTTTGCCATTGAAAAACGTCCAGAAATGTTTGAAGCTACTGACTGAATGAAAGGAGCTGGCATCTCACTCTCTTTGAATCTTCTTTATCATGCTAGGATTAGCAGGAAAAAGCAAAAAATTTCCGAATTGCACCTTGCAATGTGGAGATATTACTGTTTGTGCATTTACAATATTCATTGATTTTTGCCATTGAAAAACATGTTTTTCATATACCAGAAATGTTTGAAGCTACTGACTGAATGAAAGGAGCTGGCATCTCACTCTCTTTGAATCTTCTTTATCATGCTAGGATTAGCAGGAAAAAGCAAAAAATTTCAGAATTGCACCTTGCAATGTGGAGATATTACTGTTTGTGCATTTACAATATTCATTGATTTTTGCCATTGAAAAACATGTTTTTCATATACCAGAAATGTTTGAAGCTACTGACTGAATGAAAGGAGCTGGCATCTCACTCTTTGAATCTTCTTTATCATGCTAGGATTAGCAGGAAAAAGCAAAAAATTTCAGAATTGCACCTTGCAATGTGGAGATATTACTGTTTGTGCATTTACAATATTCATTGATTTTTGCCATTGAAAAACATGTTTTTCATATACCAGAAATGTTTGAAGCTACTGACTGAATGAAAGGAGCTGGCATCTCACTCTCTTTGAATCTTCTTTATCATGCTAGGATTAACAGGAAAAAGCAAAAAATTTCAGAATTGCACCTTGCAATGTGGAGATATTACTGTTTGTGCATTTACAATATTCATTGATTTTTGCCATTGAAAAACGTCCAGAAATGTTTGAAGCTACTGACTGAATGAAAGGAGCTGGCATCTCACTCTCTTTGAATCTTCTTTATCATGCTAGGATTAGCAGGAAAAAGCAAAAAATTTCAGAATTGCACCTTGCAATGTGGAGATATTACTGTTTGTGCATTTACAATATTCATTGATTTTTGCCATTGAAAAACATGTTTTTCATATACCAGAAATGTTTGAAGCTACTGACTGAATGAAAGGAGCTGGCATCTCACTCTCTTTGAATCTTCTTTATCATGCTAGGATTAACGGGAAAAATCAAAAAATTTCAGAATTGCACCTTGCAATGTGGAGATATTACTGTTTGTGCATTTACAATATTCATTGATTTTTGCCATTGAAAAACATGTTTTTCATATTCCAGAAATGTTTGAAGCTACTGACTGAATGAAAGGAGCTGGCATCTCACTCTCTTTGAATCTTCTTTATCATGCTAGGATTAACAGGAAAAAGCAAAAAATTTCAGAATTGCACCTTGCAATGTGGAGATATTACTGTTTGTGCATTTACAATATTCATTGATTTTTGCCATTGAAAAACGTCCAGAAATGTTTGAAGCTACTGACTGAATGAAAGGAGCTGGCATCTCACTCTCTTTGAATCTTCTTTATCATGCTAGGATTAGCAGGAAAAAGCAAAATTCAGAATTGCACCTTGCAATGTGGAGATATTACTGTTTGTGCATTTACAATATTCATTGATTTTTGCCATTGAAAAACGTTTTTCATATACCAGAAATGTTTGAAGCTACTGACTGAATGAAAGGAGCTGGCATCTCACTCTCTTTGAATCTTCTTTATCATGCTAGGATTAACAGGAAAAAGCAAAAAATTTCAGAATTGCACCTTGCAATGTGGAGATATTACTGTTTGTGCATTTACAATATTCATTGATTTTTGCCATTGAAAAACGTCCAGAAATGTTTGAAGCTACTGACTGAATGAAAGGAGCTGGCATCTCACTCTCTTTGAATCTTCTTTATCATGCTAGGATTAGCAGGAAAAAGCAAAAAATTTCAGAATTGCACCTTGCAATGTGGAGATATTACTGTTTGTGCATTTACAATATTCATTGATTTTTGCCATTGAAAAACATGTTTTTCATATACCAGAAATGTTTGAAGCTACTGACTGAATGAAAGGAGCTGGCATCTCACTCTCTTTGAATCTTCTTTATCATGCTAGGATTAACAGGAAAAAGCAAAAAATTTCAGAATTGCACCTTGCAATGTGGAGATATTACTGTTTGTGCATTTACAATATTCATTGATTTTTGCCATTGAAAAACATGTTTTTCATATACCAGAAATGTTTGAAGCTACTGACTGAATGAAAGGAGCTGGCATCTCACTCTCTTTGAATCTTCTTTATCATGCTAGGATTAACAGGAAAAAGCAAAAAATTTCAGAATTGCACCTTGCAATGTGGAGATATTACTGTTTGTGCATTTACAATATTCATTGATTTTTGCCATTGAAAAACGTCCAGAAATGTTTGAAGCTACTGACTGAATGAAAGGAGCTGGCATCTCACTCTCTTTGAATCTTCTTTATCATGCTAGGATTAGCAGGAAAAAGCAAAAAATTTCCGAATTGCACCTTGCAATGTGGAGATATTACTGTTTGTGCATTTACAATATTCATTGATTTTTGCCATTGAAAAACATGTTTTTCATATACCAGAAATGTTTGAAGCTACTGACTGAATGAAAGGAGCTGGCATCTCACTCTCTTTGAATCTTCTTTATCATGCTAGGATTAGCAGGAAAAAGCAAAAAATTTCAGAATTGCACCTTGCAATGTGGAGATATTACTGTTTGTGCATTTACAATATTCATTGATTTTTGCCATTGAAAAACATGTTTTTCATATACCAGAAATGTTTGAAGCTACTGACTGAATGAAAGGAGCTGGCATCTCACTCTTTGAATCTTCTTTATCATGCTAGGATTAGCAGGAAAAAGCAAAAAATTTCAGAATTGCACCTTGCAATGTGGAGATATTACTGTTTGTGCATTTACAATATTCATTGATTTTTGCCATTGAAAAACATGTTTTTCATATACCAGAAATGTTTGAAGCTACTGACTGAATGAAAGGAGCTGGCATCTCACTCTCTTTGAATCTTCTTTATCATGCTAGGATTAACAGGAAAAAGCAAAAAATTTCAGAATTGCACCTTGCAATGTGGAGATATTACTGTTTGTGCATTTACAATATTCATTGATTTTTGCCATTGAAAAACGTCCAGAAATGTTTGAAGCTACTGACTGAATGAAAGGAGCTGGCATCTCACTCTCTTTGAATCTTCTTTATCATGCTAGGATTAGCAGGAAAAAGCAAAAAATTTCAGAATTGCACCTTGCAATGTGGAGATATTACTGTTTGTGCATTTACAATATTCATTGATTTTTGCCATTGAAAAACATGTTTTTCATATACCAGAAATGTTTGAAGCTACTGACTGAATGAAAGGAGCTGGCATCTCACTCTCTTTGAATCTTCTTTATCATGCTAGGATTAACGGGAAAAATCAAAAAATTTCAGAATTGCACCTTGCAATGTGGAGATATTACTGTTTGTGCATTTACAATATTCATTGATTTTTGCCATTGAAAAACATGTTTTTCATATTCCAGAAATGTTTGAAGCTACTGACTGAATGAAAGGAGCTGGCATCTCACTCTCTTTGAATCTTCTTTATCATGCTAGGATTAACAGGAAAAAGCAAAAAATTTCAGAATTGCACCTTGCAATGTGGAGATATTACTGTTTGTGCATTTACAATATTCATTGATTTTTGCCATTGAAAAACGTCCAGAAATGTTTGAAGCTACTGACTGAATGAAAGGAGCTGGCATCTCACTCTCTTTGAATCTTCTTTATCATGCTAGGATTAGCAGGAAAAAGCAAAATTCAGAATTGCACCTTGCAATGTGGAGATATTACTGTTTGTGCATTTACAATATTCATTGATTTTTGCCATTGAAAAACGTTTTTCATATACCAGAAATGTTTGAAGCTACTGACTGAATGAAAGGAGCTGGCATCTCACTCTCTTTGAATCTTCTTTATCATGCTAGGATTAACAGGAAAAAGCAAAAAATTTCAGAATTGCACCTTGCAATGTGGAGATATTACTGTTTGTGCATTTACAATATTCATTGATTTTTGCCATTGAAAAACGTCCAGAAATGTTTGAAGCTACTGACTGAATGAAAGGAGCTGGCATCTCACTCTCTTTGAATCTTCTTTATCATGCTAGGATTAGCAGGAAAAAGCAAAAAATTTCAGAATTGCACCTTGCAATGTGGAGATATTACTGTTTGTGCATTTACAATATTCATTGATTTTTGCCATTGAAAAACATGTTTTTCATATACCAGAAATGTTTGAAGCTACTGACTGAATGAAAGGAGCTGGCATCTCACTCTCTTTGAATCTTCTTTATCATGCTAGGATTAACAGGAAAAAGCAAAAAATTTCAGAATTGCACCTTGCAATGTGGAGATATTACTGTTTGTGCATTTACAATATTCATTGATTTTTGCCATTGAAAAACATGTTTTTCATATACCAGAAATGTTTGAAGCTACTGACTGAATGAAAGGAGCTGGCATCTCACTCTCTTTGAATCTTCTTTATCATGCTAGGATTAACAGGAAAAAGCAAAAAATTTCAGAATTGCACCTTGCAATGTGGAGATATTACTGTTTGTGCATTTACAATATTCATTGATTTTTGCCATTGAAAAACATCCAGAAATGTTTGAAGCTACTGACTGAATGAAAGGAGCTGGCATCTCACTCTCTTTGAATCTTCTTTATCATGCTAGGATTAGCAGGAAAAAGCAAAAAATTTCAGAATTGCACCTTGCAATGTGGAGATATTACTGTTTGTGCATTTACAATATTCATTGATTTTTGCCATTGAAAAACATGTTTTTCATATACCAGAAATGTTTGAAGCTACTGACTGAATGAAAGGAGCTGGCATCTCACTCTCTTTGAATCTTCTTTATCATGCTAGGATTAGCAGGAAAAAGCAAAAAATTTCAGAATTGCACCTTGCAATGTGGAGATATTACTGTTTGTGCATTTACAATATTCATTGATTTTTGCCATTGAAAAACATGTTTTTCATATACCAGAAATGTTTGAAGCTACTGACTGAATGAAAGGAGCTGGCATCTCACTCTCTTTGAATCTTCTTTATCATGCTAGGATTAACAGGAAAAATCAAAAAATTTCAGAATTGCACCTTGCAATGTGGAGATATTACTGTTTGTGCATTTACAATATTCATTGATTTTTGCCATTGAAAAACATGTTTTTCATATTCCAGAAATGTTTGAAGCTACTGACTGAATGAAAGGAGCTGGCATCTCACTCTCTTTGAATCTTCTTTATCATGCTAGGATTAACAGGAAAAAGCAAAAAATTTCAGAATTGCACCTTGCAATGTGGAGATATTACTGTTTGTGCATTTACAATTTTCATTGATTTTTGCCATTGAAAAACGTCCAGAAATGTTTGAAGCTACTGACTGAATGAAAGGAGCTGGCACCTCACTCTCTTTGAATCTTCTTTATCATGCTAGGATTAGCAGGAAAAAGCAAAAAATTTCAGAATTGCACCTTGCAATGTGGAGATATTACTGTTTGTGCATTTACAATATTCATTGATTTTTGCCATTGAAAAACATGTTTTTCATATACCAGAAATGTTTGAAGCTACTGACTGAATGAAAGGAGCTGGCATCTCACTCTCTTTGAATCTTCTTTATCATGCTAGGATTAGCAGGAAAAAGCAAAAAATTTCAGAATTGCACCTTGCAATGTGGAGATATTACTGTTTGTGCATTTACAATATTCATTGATTTTTGCCATTGAAAAACATGTTTTTCATATACCAGAAATGTTTGAAGCTACTGACTGAATGAAAGGAGCTGGCATCTCACTCTCTTTGAATCTTCTTTATCATGCTAGGATTAACAGGAAAAAGCAAAAAATTTCAGAATTGCACCTTGCAATGTGGAGATATTACTGTTTGTGCATTTACAATATTCATTGATTTTAGCCATTGAAAAACGTCCAGAAATGTTTGAAGCTACTGACTGAATGAAAGGAGCTGGCATCTCACTCTCTTTGAATCTTCTTTATCATGCTAGGATTAACAGGAAAAAGCTAAAAATTTCAGAATTGCACCTTGCAATGTGGAGATATTACTGTTTGTGCATTTACAATATTCATTGATTTTTGCCATTGAAAAACATGTTTTTCATATACCAGAAATGTTTGAAGCTACTGACTGAATGAAAGGAGCTGGCATCTCACTCTCTTTGAATCTTCTTTATCATGCTAGGATTAGCAGGAAAAAGCAAAAAATTTCAGAATTGCACCTTGCATTGTGGAGATATTACTGTTTGTGCATTTACAATATTCATTGATTTTTGCCATTGAAAAACGTTTTTCATATACCAGAAATGTTTGAAGCTACTGACTGAATGAAAGGAGCTGGCATCTCACTCTCTTTGAATCTTCTTTATCATGCTAGGATTAGCAGGAAAAAGCAAAAAATTTCAGAATTGCACCTTGCAATGTGGAGATATTACTGTTTGTGCATTTACAATATTCATTGATTTTTGCCATTGAAAAACATGTTTTTCATATACCAGAAATGTTTGAAGCTACTGACTGAATGAAAGGAGCTGGCATCTCACTCTGAATCTTCTTTATCATGCTAGGATTAACAGGAAAAAGCAAAAAATTTCAGAATTGCACCTTGCAATGTGGAGATATTACTGTTTGTGCATTTACAATATTCATTGATTTTTGCCATTGAAAAACATGTTTTTCATATACCAGAAATGTTTGAAGCTACTGACTGAATGAAAGGAGCTGGCATCTCACTCTCTTTGAATCTTCTTTATCATGCTAGGATTAACAGGAAAAAGCAAAAAATTTCAGAATTGCACCTTGCAATGTGGAGATATTACTGTTTGTGCATTTACAATATTCATTGATTTTTGCCATTGAAAAACGTCCAGAAATGTTTGAAGCTACTGACTGAATGAAAGGAGCTGGCATCTCACTCTCTTTGAATCTTCTTTATCATGCTAGGATTAGCAGGAAAAAGCAAAAAATTTCAGAATTGCACCTTGCAATGTGGAGATATTACTGTTTGTGCATTTACAATATTCATTGATTTTTGCCATTGAAAAACATGTTTTTCATATACCAGAAATGTTTGAAGCTACTGACTGAATGAAAGGAGCTGGCATCTCACTCTCTTTGAATCTTCTTTATCATGCTAGGATTAACAGGAAAAAGCAAAAAATTTCAGAATTGCACCTTGCAATGTGGAGATATTACTGTTTGTGCATTTACAATATTCATTGATTTTTGCCATTGAAAAACGTCCAGAAATGTTTGAAGCTACTGACTGAATGAAAGGAGCTGGCATCTCACTCTCTTTGAATCTTCTTTATCATGCTAGGATTAACAGGAAAAAGCTAAAAATTTCAGAATTGCACCTTGCAATGTGGAGATATTACTGTGTGTGCATTTACAATATTCATTGATTTTTGCCATTGAAAAACATGTTTTTCATATACCAGAAATGTTTGAAGCTACTGACTGAATGAAAGGAGCTGGCATCTCACTCTCTTTGAATCTTCTTTATCATGCTAGGATTAACAGGAAAAAGCAAAAAATTTCAGAATTGCACCTTGCAATGTGGAGATATTACTGTTTGTGCATTTACAATATTCATTGATTTTTGCCATTGAAAAACGTCCAGAAATGTTTGAAGCTACTGACTGAATGAAAGGAGCTGGCATCTCACTCTCTTTGAATCTTCTTTATCATGCTAGGATTAGCAGGAAAAAGCAAAAAATTTCAGAATTGCACCTTGCAATGTGGAGATATTACTGTTTGTGCATTTACAATATTCATTGATTTTTGCCATTGAAAAACATGTTTTTCATATACCAGAAATGTTTGAAGCTACTGACTCTCTTTGAATCTTCTTTATCATGCTAGGATTAACAGGAAAAAGCAAAAAATTTCAGAATTGCACCTTGCAATGTGGAGATATTACTGTTTGTGCATTTACAATATTCATTGATTTTTGCCATTGAAAAACATGTTTTTCATATACCAGAAATGTTTGAAGCTACTGACTGAATGAAAGGAGCTGGCATCTCACTCTGAATCTTCTTTATCATGCTAGGATTAACAGGAAAAAGCAAAAAATTTCAGAATTGCACCTTGCAATGTGGAGATATTACTGTTTGTGCATTTACAATATTCATTGATTTTTGCCATTGAAAAACATGTTTTTCATATACCAGAAATGTTTGAAGCTACTGACTGAATGAAAGGAGCTGGCATCTCACTCTCTTTGAATCTTCTTTATCATGCTAGGATTAACAGGAAAAAGCAAAAAATTTCAGAATTGCACCTTGCAATGTGGAGATATTACTGTTTGTGCATTTACAATATTCATTGATTTTTGCCATTGAAAAACGTCCAGAAATGTTTGAAGCTACTGACTGAATGAAAGGAGCTGGCATCTCACTCTCTTTGAATCTTCTTTGTCATGCTAGGATTAGCAGGAAAAAGCAAAAAATTTCAGAATTGCACCTTGCAATGTGGAGATATTACTGTTTGTGCATTTACAATATTCATTGATTTTTGCCATTGAAAAACATGTTTTTCATATACCAGAAATGTTTGAAGCTACTGACTGAATGAAAGGAGCTGGCATCTCACTCTCTTTGAATCTTCTTTATCATGCTAGGATTAACAGGAAAAAGCAAAAAATTTCAGAATTGCACCTTGCAATGTGGAGATATTACTGTTTGTGCATTTACAATATTCATTGATTTTTGCCATTGAAAAACGTCCAGAAATGTTTGAAGCTACTGACTGAATGAAAGGAGCTGGCATCTCACTCTCTTTGAATCTTCTTTATCATGCTAGGATTAACAGGAAAAAGCTAAAAATTTCAGAATTGCACCTTGCAATGTGGAGATATTACTGTTTGTGCATTTACAATATTCATTGATTTTTGCCATTGAAAAACATGTTTTTCATATACCAGAAATGTTTGAAGCTACTGACTGAATGAAAGGAGCTGGCATCTCACTTTCTTTGAATCTTCTTTATCATGCTAGGATTAGCAGGAAAAAGCAAAAAATTTCAGAATTGCACCTTGCAATGTGGAGATATTACTGTTTGTGCATTTACAATATTCATTGATTTTTGCCATTGAAAAACATGTTTTTCATATACCAGAAATGTTTGAAGCTACTGACTGAATGAAAGGAGCTGGCATCTCACTCTCTTTGAATCTTCTTTATCATGCTAGGATTAGCAGGAAAAAGCAAAACATTTCAGAATTGCACCTTGCAATGTGGAGATATTACTGTTTGTGCATTTACAATATTCATTGATTTTTGCCATTGAAAAACATGTTTTTCATATACCAGAAATGTTTGAAGCTACTGACTGAATGAAAGGAGCTGGCATCTCACTCTCTTTGAATCTTCTTTATCATGCTAGGATTAACAGGAAAAAGCAAAAAATTTCAGAATTGCACCTTGCAATGTGGAGATATTACTGTTTGTGCATTTACAATATTCATTGATTTTTGCCATTGAAAAACGTCCAGAAATGTTTGAAGCTACTGACTGAATGAAAGGAGCTGGCATCTCACTCTCTTTGAATCTTCTTTATCATGCTAGGATTAGCAGGAAAAAGCAAAAAATTTCAGAATTGCACCTTGCAATGTGGAGATATTACTGTTTGTGCATTTACAATATTTCAATGGCAAAAATCAATGAATATTGTAAATGCACAAACAGTAATTTATCCGCATTGCAAGGTGCAATTCTGAAATTTTTTGCTTTTTCCTGCTCCTCTTAGCATGATAAAGAAGATTCAAAGAGAGTGAGATGCCAGCTCCTTTCATTCAGTCAGTAGCTTCAAACATTTCTGGTATATGAATAACATGATGTTTTTCAATGGCAAAAATCAATGAATATTGTAAATGCACAAACAGTAATTTCTCCGCATTGCAAGGTGCAATTCTGAAATTTTTTGCTTTTTCCTGCTCCTCTTAGCATGATAAAGAAGATTCAAAGAGAGTGAGATGCCAGCTCCTTTCATTCAGTCAGTAGCTTCAATCATTTCTGGACGTTTTTCAATGGCAAAAATCAATAAATATTGTAAATGCACAAACAGTAATTTCTCCGCATTGCAAGGTGCAATTCTGAAATTTTTTGCTTTTTCCTGCTCCTCTTAGCATGATAAAGAAGATTCAAAGAGAGTGAGATGCCAGCTCCTTTCATTCAGTCAGTAGCTTCAAACATTTCTGGTATATGAATAACATGATGTTTTTCAATGGCAAAAATCAATGAATATTGTAAATGCACAAACAGTAATTTCTCCGCATTGCAAGGTGCAATTCTGAAATTTTTTGCTTTTTCCTGCTCCTCTTAGCATGATAAAGAAGATTCAAAGAGAGTGAGATGCCAGCTCCTTTCATTCAGTCAGTAGCTTCAATCATTTCTGGACGTTTTTCAATGGCAAAAATCAATGAATATTGTAAATGCACAAACAGTAATTTCTCCGCATTGCAAGGTGCAATTCTGAAATTTTTTACTTTTTCCTGCTCCTCTTAGCATGGTAAAGAAGATTCAAAGAGAGTGAGATGCCAGCTCCTTTCATTCAGTCAGTAGCTTCAATCATTTCTGGTATATGAATAACATGATGTTTTTCAATGTCAAAAATCAATGAATATTGTAAATGCACAAACAGTAATTTCTCCGCATTGCAAGGTGCAATTCTGAAATTTTTTGCTTTTTCCTGCTCCTCTTAGCATGATAAAGAAGATTCAAAGAGAGTGAGATGCCAGCTCCTTTCATTCAGTCAGTAGCTTCAATCATTTCTGGACGTTTTTCAATGGCAAAAATCAATGAATATTGTAAATGCATAAACTAATTTCTCCGCATTGCAAGGTGCAATTCTGAAATTTTTTGCTTTTTCCTGCTCCTCTTAGCATGATAAAGAAGATTCAAAGAGAGTGAGATGCCAGCTCCTTTCATTCAGTCAGTAGCTTCAATCATTTCTGGTAAATGAATAACATGATGTTTTTCAATGGCAAAAATCAATGAATTTTGTAAATGCACAAACAGTAATTTCTCCGCATTGCAAGGCGCAATTCTGAAATTTTTTGCTTTTTCCTGCTCCTCTTAGCATGATAAAGAAGATTCAAAGAGAGTGAGATGCCAGCTCCTTTCATTCAGTCAGTAGCTTCAATCATTTCTGGACGTTTTTCAATGGCAAAAATCAATGAATATTGTAAATGCACAAACAGTAATTTCTCCGCATTGCAAGGTGCAATTCTGAAATTTTTTGCTTTTTCCTGCTCCTCTTAGCATGATAAAGAAGATTCAAAGAGAGTGAGATGCCAGCTCCTTTCATTCAGTCAGTAGCTTCAATCATTTCTGGACGTTTTTCAATGTCAAAAATCAATGAATATTGTAAATGCACAAACAGTAATTTCTCCGCATTGCAAGGTGCAATTCTGAAATTTTTTGCTTTTTCCTGCTCCTCTTAGCATGATAAAGAAGATTCAAAGAGAGTGAGATGCCAGCTCCTTTCATTCAGTCAGTAGCTTCAATCATTTCTGGAAGTTTTTCAATGGCAAAAATCAATGAATATTGTAAATGCACAAACTGTAATTTCTCCGCATTGCAAGGTGCAATTCTGAAATTTTTTGCTTTTTCCTGCTCCTCTTAGCATGATAAAGAAGATTCAAAGAGAGTGAGATGCCAGCTCCTTTCATTCAGTCAGTAGCTTCAATCATTTCTGGACGTTTTTCAATGGCAAAAATCAATGAATATTGTAAATGCACAAACAGTAATTTCTCCGCATTGCAAGGTGCAATTCTGAAATTTTTTGCTTTTTCCTGCTCCTCTTAGCATGATAAAGAAGATTCAAAGAGAGTGAGATGCCAGCTCCTTTCATTCAGTCAGTAGCTTCAAACATTTCTGGTATATGAATAACATGATGTTTTTCAATGGCAAAAATCAATGAATATTGTAAATGCACAAACAGTAATTTCTCCGCATTGCAAGGTGCAATTCTGAAATTTTTTGCTTTTTCCTGCTCCTCTTAGCATGATAAAGAAGATTCAAAGAGAGTGAGATGCCAGCTCCTTTCATTCAGTCAGTAGCTTCAATCATTTCTGGACGTTTTTCAATGGCAAAAATCAATGAATATTGTAAATGCACAAACAGTAATTTCTCCGCATTGCAAGGTGCAATTCTGAAATTTTTTGCTTTTTCCTGCTCCTCTTAGCATGATAAAGAAGATTCAAAGAGAGTGAGATGCCAGCTCCTTTCATTCAGTCAGTAGCTTCAAACATTTCTGGTATATGAATAACATGATGTTTTTCAATGGCAAAAATCAATGAATATTGTAAATGCACAAACAGTAATTTCTCCGCATTGCAAGGTGCAATTCTGAAATTTTTTGCTTTTTCCTGCTCCTCTTAGCATGATAAAGAAGATTCAAAGAGAGTGAGATGCCAGCTCCTTTCATTCAGTCAGTAGCTTCAAACATTTCTGGACGTTTTTCAATTGCAAAAATCAATGGATATTGTAAATGCACAAACAGTAATTTCTCCGCATTGCAAGGTGCAATTCTGAAATTTTTTGCTTTTTCCTGCTCCTCTTAGCATGATAAAGAAGATTCAAAGAGAGTGAGATGCCAGCTACTTTCATTCAGTCAGTAGCTTCAATCATTTCTGGTATATGAATAACATGATGTTTTTCAATGGCAAAAATCAATGAATATTGTAAATGCACAAACAGTAATTTCTCCGCATTGCAAGGTGCAATTCTGAAATTTTTTGCTTTTTCCTGCTCCTCTTAGCATGATAAAGAAGATTCAAAGAGAGTGAGATGCCAGCTCCTTTCATTCAGTCAGTAGCTTCAAACATTTCTGGTATATGAATAACATGATGTTTTTCAATGGCAAAAATCAATGAATATTGTAAATGCACAAACAGTAATTTCTCCGCATTGCAAGGTGCAATTCTGAAATTTTTTGCTTTTTCCTGCTCCTCTTAGCATGATAAAGAAGATTCAAAGAGAGTGAGATGCCAGCTCCTTTCATTCAGTCAGTAGCTTCAAACATTTCTGGACGTTTTTCAATTGCAAAAATCAATGGATATTGTAAATGCACAAACAGTAATTTCTCCGCATTGCAAGGTGCAATTCTGAAATTTTTTGCTTTTTCCTGCTCCTCTTAGCATGATAAAGAAGATTCAAAGAGAGTGAGATGCCAGCTACTTTCATTCAGTCAGTAGCTTCAATCATTTCTGGTATATGAATAACATGATGTTTTTCAATGGCAAAAATCAATGAATATTGTAAATGCACAAACAGTAATTTCTCCGCATTGCAAGGTGCAATTCTGAAATTTTTTGCTTTTTCCTGCTCCTCTTAGCATGATAAAGAAGATTCAAAGAGAGTGAGATGCCAGCTCCTTTCATTCAGTCAGTAGCTTCAATCATTTCTGGTATATGAATAACATGATGTTTTTCAATGGCAAAAATCAATGAATATTGTAAATGCGCAAAGAGTAATTTATCCGCATTGCAAGGTGCAATTCTGAAATTTTTTGCTTTTTCCTGCTCCTCTTAGCATGATAAAGAAGATTCAAAGAGAGTGAGATGCCAGCTCCTTTCATTCAGTCAGTAGCTTCAAACATTTCTGGTATATGAATAACATGATGTTTTTCAATGGCAAAAATCAATGAATATTGTAAATGCACAAACAGTAATTTCTCCGCATTGCAAGGTGCAATTCTGAAATTTTTTGCTTTTTCCTGCTCCTCTTAGCATGATAAAGAAGATTCAAAGAGAGTGAGATGCCAGCTCCTTTCATTCAGTCAGTAGCTTCAAACATTTCTGGACGTTTTTCAATTGCAAAAATCAATGGATATTGTAAATGCACAAACAGTAATTTCTCCGCATTGCAAGGTGCAATTCTGAAATTTTTTGCTTTTTCCTGCTCCTCTTAGCATGATAAAGAAGATTCAAAGAGAGTGAGATGCCAGCTACTTTCATTCAGTCAGTAGCTTCAATCATTTCTGGTATATGAATAACATGATGTTTTTCAATGGCAAAAATCAATGAATATTGTAAATGCACAAACAGTAATTTCTCCGCATTGCAAGGTGCAATTCTGAAATTTTTTGCTTTTTCCTGCTCCTCTTAGCATGATAAAGAAGATTCAAAGAGAGTGAGATGCCAGCTCCTTTCATTCAGTCAGTAGCTTCAAACATTTCTGGTATATGAATAACATGATGTTTTTCAATGGCAAAAATCAATGAATATTGTAAATGCACAAACAGTAATTTCTCCGCATTGCAAGGTGCAATTCTGAAATTTTTTGCTTTTTCCTGCTCCTCTTAGCATGATAAAGAAGATTCAAAGAGAGTGAGATGCCAGCTCCTTTCATTCAGTCAGTAGCTTCAAACATTTCTGGACGTTTTTCAATTGCAAAAATCAATGGATATTGTAAATGCACAAACAGTAATTTCTCCGCATTGCAAGGTGCAATTCTGAAATTTTTTGCTTTTTCCTGCTCCTCTTAGCATGATAAAGAAGATTCAAAGAGAGTGAGATGCCAGCTACTTTCATTCAGTCAGTAGCTTCAATCATTTCTGGTATATGAATAACATGATGTTTTTCAATGGCAAAAATCAATGAATATTGTAAATGCACAAACAGTAATTTCTCCGCATTGCAAGGTGCAATACTGAAATTTTTTGCTTTTTCCTGCTCCTCTTAGCATGATAAAGAAGATTCAAAGAGAGTGAGATGCCAGCTCCTTTCATTCAGTCAGTAGCTTCAATCATTTCTGGTATATGAATAACATGATGTTTTTCAATGGCAAAAATCAATGAATATTGTAAATGTGCAAAGAGTAATTTATCCGCATTGCAAGGTGCAATTCTGAAATTTTTTGCTTTTTCCTGCTCCTCTTAGCATGATAAAGAAGATTCACAGAGAGTGAGATGCCAGCTCCTTTCATTCAGTCAGTAGCTTCAATCATTTCTGGTATATGAATAACATGATGTTTTTCAATGGCAAAAATCAATGAATATTGTAAATGTGCAAAGAGTAATTTATCCGCATTGCAAGGTGCAATTCTGAAATTTTTTGCTTTTTCCTGCTCCTCTTAGCATGATAAAGAAGATTCAAAGAGAGTGAGATGCCAGCTCCTTTCATTCAGTCAGTAGCTTCAAACATTTCTGGTATATGAATAACATGATGTTTTTCAATGGCAAAAATCAATGAATATTGTAAATGCACAAACAGTAATTTCTCCGCATTGCAAGGTGCAATTCTGAAATTTTTTGCTTTTTCCTGCTCCTCTTAGCATGATAAAGAAGATTCAAAGAGAGTGAGATGCCAGCTCCTTTCATTCAGTCAGTAGCTTCAATCATTTCTGGTATATGAATAACATGATGTTTTTCAATGGCAAAAATCAATGAATTTTGTAAATGCACAAACAGCAATTTCTCCGCATTGCAAGGTGCAATTCTGAAATTTTTTGCTTTTTCCTGCTCCTCTTAGCATGATAAAGAAGATTCAAAGAGAGTGAGATGCCAGCTCCTTTCATTCAGTCAGTAGCTTCAATCATTTCTGGACGTTTTTCAATGGCAAAAATCAATGAATATTGTAAATGCACAAACAGTAATTTCTCCGCATTGCAAGGTGCAATTCTGAAATTTTTTGCTTTTTCCTGCTCCTCTTAGCATGATAAAGAAGATTCAAAGAGAGTGAGATGCCAGCTCCTTTCATTCAGTCAGTAGCTTCAAACATTTCTGGTATATGAATAACATGATGTTTTTCAATGGCAAAAATCAATGAATATTGTAAATGCACAAACAGTAATTTCTCCGCATTGCAAGGTGCAATTCTGAAATTTTTTGCTTTTTCCTGCTCCTCTTAGCATGATAAAGAAGATTCAAAGAGAGTGAGATGCCAGCTCCTTTCGTTCAGTCAGTAGCTTCAATCATTTCTGGACGTTTTTCAATGGTAAAAATCAATGAATATTGTAAATGCACAAACAGTAATTTCTCCGCATTGCAAGGTGCAATTCTGAAATTTTTTGCTTTTTCCTGCTCCTCTTAGCATGATAAAGAAGATTCAAAGAGAGTGAGATGCCAGCTCCTTTCATTCAGTCAGTAGCTTCAAACATTTCTGGTATATGAATAAGATGATGTTTTTCAATGGCAAAAATCAATGAATATTGTAAATGCACAAACAGTAATTTCTCCGCATTGCAAGGTGCAATTCTGAAATTTTTTGCTTTTTCCTGCTCCTCTTAGCATGATAAAGAAGATTCAAAGAGAGTGAGATGCCAGCTCCTTTCATTCAGTCAGTAGCTTCAAACATTTCTGGTATATGAATAACATGATGTTTTTCAATGGCAAAAATCAATGAATATTGTAAATGCACAAACAGTAATTTCTCCGCATTGCAAGGTGCAATTCTGAAATTTTTTGCTTTTTCCTGCTCCTCTTAGCATGATAAAGAAGATTCAAAGAGAGTGAGATGCCAGCTCCTTTCATTCAGTCAGTAGCTTCAATCATTTCTGGACGTTTTTCAATGGCAAAAATCAATGAATATTGTAAATGCACAAACAGTAATTTCTCCGCATTGCAAGGTGCAATTCTGAAATTTTTTGCTTTTTCCTGCTCCTCTTAGCATGATAAAGAGATTCAAAGAGAGTGAGATGCCAGCTCCTTTCATTCAGTCAGTAGCTTCAAACATTTCTGGTATATGAATAACATGATGTTTTTCAATGGTAAAAATCAATGAATATTGTAAATGCACAAACAGTAATTTCTCCGCATTGCAAGGTGCAATTCTGAAATTTTTTGCTTTTTCCTGCTCCTCTTAGCATGATAAAGAAGATTCAAAGAGAGTGAGATGCCAGCTCCTTTCATTCAGTCAGTAGCTTCAATCATTTCTGGTATATGAATAACATGATGTTTTTCAATGGCAAAAATCAATGAATATTGTAAATGCACAAACAGTAATTTATCCGCATTGCAAGGTGCAATTCTGAAATTTTTTGCTTTTTCCTGCTCCTCTTAGCATGATAAAGAAGATTCAAAGAGAGTGAGATGCCAGCTCCTTTCATTCAGTCAGTAGCTTCAAACATTTCTGGTATATGAATAACATGATGTTTTTCAATGGCAAAAATCAATGAATATTGTAAATGCACAAACAGTAATTTCTCCGCATTGCAAGGTGCAATTCTGAAATTTTTTGCTTTTTCCTGCTCCTCTTAGCATGATAAATAAGATTCAAAGAGAGTGAGATGCCAGCTCCTTTCATTCAGTCAGTAGCTTCAATCATTTCTGGAAGTTTTTCAATGGCAAAAATCAATGAATATTGTAAATGCACAAACAGTAATTTCTCCGCATTGCAAGGTGCAATTCTGAAATTTTTTGCTTTTTCCTGCTCCTCTTAGCATGATAAAGAAGATTCAAAGAGAGTGAGATGCCAGCTCCTTTCATTCAGTCAGTAGCTTCAAACATTTCTGGTATATGAATAACATGATGTTTTTCAATGGCAAAAATCAATGAATATTGTAAATGCACAAACAGTAATTTCTCCGCATTGCAAGGTGCAATTCTGCAATTTTTTGCTTTTTCCTGCTCCTCTTAGCATGATAAAGAAGATTCAAAGAGAGTGAGATGCCAGCTCCTTTAATTCAGTCAGTAGCTTCAATCATTTCTGGACGTTTTTCAATGGCAAAAATCAATGAATATTGTAAATGCACAAACAGTAATTTCTCCGCATTGCAAGGTGCAATTCTGAAATTTTTTGCTTTTTCCTGCTCCTCTTAGCATGATAAAGAAGATTCAAAGAGAGTGAGATGCCAGCTCCTTTCATTCAGTCAGTAGCTTCAAACATTTCTGGTATATGAATAACATGATGTTTTTCAATGGCAAAAATCAATGAATATTGTAAATGCACAAACAGTAATTTCTCCGCATTGCAAGGTGCAATTCTGAAATTTTTTGCTTTTTCCTGCTCCTCTTAGCATGATAAAGAAGATTCAAAGAGAGTGAGATGCCAGCTCCTTTCATTCAGTCTGTAGCTTCAAACATTTCTGGTATATGAATAACATGATGTTTTTCAATGGCAAAAATCAATGAATATTGTAAATGCACAAACAGTAATTTCTCCGCATTGCAAGGTGCAATTCTGAAATTTTTTGCTTTTTCCTGCTCCTCTTAGCATGATAAAGAAGATTCAAAGAGAGTGAGATGCCAGCTCCTTTCATTCAGTCAGTAGCTTCAATCATTTCTGGACGTTTTTCAATGGCAAAAATCAATGAATATTGTAAATGCACAAACAGTAATTTCTCCGCATTGCAAGGTGCAATTCTGAAATTTTTTGCTTTTTCCTGCTCCTCTTAGCATGATAAAGAGATTCAAAGAGAGTGAGATGCCAGCTCCTTTCATTCAGTCAGTAGCTTCAAACATTTCTGGTATATGAATAACATGATGTTTTTCAATGGTAAAAATCAATGAATATTGTAAATGCACAAACAGTAATTTCTCCGCATTGCAAGGTGCAATTCTGAAATTTTTTGCTTTTTCCTGCTCCTCTTAGCATGATAAAGAAGATTCAAAGAGAGTGAGATGCCAGCTCCTTTCATTCAGTCAGTAGCTTCAATCATTTCTGGTATATGAATAACATGATGTTTTTCAATGGCAAAAATCAATGAATATTGTAAATGCACAAACAGTAATTTATCCGCATTGCAAGGTGCAATTCTGACATTTTTTGCTTTTTCCTGCTCCTCTTAGCATGATAAAGAAGATTCAAAGAGAGTGAGATGCCAGCTCCTTTCATTCAGTCAGTAGCTTCAAACATTTCTGGTATATGAATAACATGATGTTTTTCAATGGCAAAAATCAATGAATATTGTAAATGCACAAACAGTAATTTCTCCGCATTGCAAGGTGCAATTCTGAAATTTTTTGCTTTTTCCTGCTCCTCTTAGCATGATAAATAAGATTCAAAGAGAGTGAGATGCCAGCTCCTTTCATTCAGTCAGTAGCTTCAATCATTTCTGGAAGTTTTTCAATGGCAAAAATCAATGAATATTGTAAATGCACAAACAGTAATTTCTCCGCATTGCAAGGTGCAATTCTGAAATTTTTTGCTTTTTCCTGCTCCTCTTAGCATGATAAAGAAGATTCAAAGAGAGTGAGATGCCAGCTCCTTTCATTCAGTCAGTAGCTTCAATCATTTCTGGACGTTTTTCAATGGCAAAAATCAATGAATATTGTAAATGCACAAACAGTAATTTCTCCGCATTGCAAGGTGCAATTCTGAAATTTTTTGCTTTTTCCTGCTCCTCTTAGCATGATAAAGAAGATTCAAAGAGAGTGAGATGCCAGCTCCTTTCATTCAGTCAGTAGCTTCAATCATTTCTGGAAGTTTTTCAATGGCAAAAATTAATGAATATTGTAAATGCACAAACAGTAATTTCTCCGCATTGCAAGGTGCAATTCTGAAATTTTTTGCTTTTTCCTGCTCCTCTTAGCATGATAAAGAAGATTCAAAGAGAGTGAGATGCCAGCTCCTTTCATTCAGTCAGTAGCTTCAAACATTTCTGGTATATGAATAACATGATGTTTTTCAATGGCAAAAATCAATGAATATTGTAAATGCACAAACAGTAATTTCTCCGCATTGCAAGGTGCAATTCTGAAATTTTTTGCTTTTTCCTGCTCCTCTTAGCATGATAAAGAAGATTCAAAGAGAGTGAGATGCCAGCTCCTTTCATTCAGTCAGTAGCTTCAATCATTTCTGGACGTTTTTCAATGGCAAAAATCAATGAATATTGTAAATGCACAAACAGTAATTTCTCCGCATTGCAAGGTGCAATTCTGAAATTTTTTGCTTTTTCCTGCTCCTCTTAGCATGATAAAGAAGATTCAAAGAGAGTGAGATGCCAGCTCCTTTCATTCAGTCAGTAGCTTCAAACATTTCTGGTATATGAATAACATGATGTTTTTCAATGGCAAAAATCAATGAATATTGTAAATGCACAAACAGTAATTTCTCCGCATTGCAAGGTGCAATTCTGAAATTTTTTACTTTTTCCTGCTCCTCTTAGCATGATAAAGAAGATTCAAAGAGAGTGAGATGCCAGCTCCTTTCATTCAGTCAGTAGCTTCAATCATTTCTGGACGTTTTTCAATGGCAAAAATCAATGAATATTGTAAATGCACAAACAGTAATTTCTCCGCATTGCAAGGTGCAATTCTGAAATTTTTTGCTTTTTCCTGCTCCTCTTAGCATGATAAAGAAGATTCAAAGAGAGTGAGATGCCAGCTCCTTTCATTCAGTCAGTAGCTTCAATCATTTCTGGAAGTTTTTCAATGGCAAAAATCAATGAATATTGTAAATGCACAAACAGTAATTTCTCCGCATTGCAAGGTGCAATTCTGAAATTTTTTGCTTTTTCCTGCTCTTCTTAGCATGATAAAGAAGATTCAAAGAGAGTGAGATGCCAGCTCCTTTCATTCAGTCAGTAGCTTCAATCGTTTCTGGACGTTTTTCAATGGCAAAAATCAATGAATATTGTAAATGCACAAACAGTAATTTCTCCGCATTGCAAGGTGCAATTCTGAAATTTTTTGCTTTTTCCTGCTCCTCTTAGCATGATAAAGAAGATTCAAAGAGAGTGAGATGCGAGCTCCTTTCATTCAGTCAGTAGCTTCAATCATTTCTGGAAGTTTTTCAATGGCAAAAATTAATGAATATTGTAAATGCACAAACAGTAATTTCTCCGCATTGCAAGGTGCAATTCTGAAATTTTTTGCTTTTTCCTGCTCCTCTTAGCATGATAAAGAAGATTCAAAGAGAGTGAGATGCCAGCTCCTTTCATTCAGTCAGTAGCTTCAAACATTTCTGGTATATGAATAACATGATGTTTTTCAATGGCAAAAATCAATGAATATTGTAAATGCACAAACAGTAATTTCTCCGCATTGCAAGGTGCAATTCTGAAATTTTTTGCTTTTTCCTGCTCCTCTTAGCATGATAAAGAAGATTCAAAGAGAGTGAGATGCCAGCTCCTTTCATTCAGTCAGTAGCTTCAAACATTTCTGGACGTTTTTCAATTGCAAAAATCAATGGATATTGTAAATGCACAAACAGTAATTTCTCCGCATTGCAAGGTGCAATTCTGAAATTTTTTGCTTTTTCCTGCTCCTCTTAGCATGATAAAGAAGATTCAAAGAGAGTGAGATGCCAGCTACTTTCATTCAGTCAGTAGCTTCAATCATTTCTGGTATATGAATAACATGATGTTTTTCAATGGCAAAAATCAATGAATATTGTAAATGCACAAACAGTAATTTCTCCGCATTGCAAGGTGCAATTCTGAAATTTTTTGCTTTTTCCTGCTCCTCTTAGCATGATAAAGAAGATTCAAAGAGAGTGAGATGCCAGCTCCTTTCATTCAGTCAGTAGCTTCAAACATTTCTGGTATATGAATAACATGATGTTTTTCAATGGCAAAAATCAATGAATATTGTAAATGCACAAACAGTAATTTCTCCGCATTGCAAGGTGCAATTCTGAAATTTTTTGCTTTTTCCTGCTCCTCTTAGCATGATAAAGAAGATTCAAAGAGAGTGAGATGCCAGCTCCTTTCATTCAGTCAGTAGCTTCAAACATTTCTGGACGTTTTTCAATTGCAAAAATCAATGGATATTGTAAATGCACAAACAGTAATTTCTCCGCATTGCAAGGTGCAATTCTGAAATTTTTTGCTTTTTCCTGCTCCTCTTAGCATGATAAAAAAGATTCAAAGAGAGTGAGATGCCAGCTACTTTCATTCAGTCAGTAGCTTCAATCATTTCTGGTATATGAATAACATGATGTTTTTCAATGGCAAAAATCAATGAATATTGTAAATGCACAAACAGTAATTTCTCCGCATTGCAAGGTGCAATTCTGAAATTTTTTGCTTTTTCCTGCTCCTCTTAGCATGATAAAGAAGATTCAAAGAGAGTGAGATGCCAGCTCCTTTCATTCAGTCAGTAGCTTCAATCATTTCTGGTATATGAATAACATGATGTTTTTCAATGGCAAAAATCAATGAATATTGTAAATGCGCAAAGAGTAATTTATCCGCATTGCAAGGTGCAATTCTGAAATTTTTTGCTTTTTCCTGCTCCTCTTAGCATGATAAAGAAGATTCAAAGAGAGTGAGATGCCAGCTCCTTTCATTCAGTCAGTAGCTTCAAACATTTCTGGTATATGAATAACATGATGTTTTTCAATGGCAAAAATCAATGAATATTGTAAATGCACAAACAGTAATTTCTCCGCATTGCAAGGTGCAATTCTGAAATTTTTTGCTTTTTCCTGCTCCTCTTAGCATGATAAAAAAGATTCAAAGAGAGTGAGATGCCAGCTACTTTCATTCAGTCAGTAGCTTCAATCATTTCTGGTATATGAATAACATGATGTTTTTCAATGGCAAAAATCAATGAATATTGTAAATGCACAAACAGTAATTTCTCCGCATTGCAAGGTGCAATTCTGAAATTTTTTGCTTTTTCCTGCTCCTCTTAGCATGATAAAGAAGATTCAAAGAGAGTGAGATGCCAGCTCCTTTCATTCAGTCAGTAGCTTCAATCATTTCTGGTATATGAATAACATGATGTTTTTCAATGGCAAAAATCAATGAATATTGTAAATGCGCAAAGAGTAATTTATCCGCATTGCAAGGTGCAATTCTGAAATTTTTTGCTTTTTCCTGCTCCTCTTAGCATGATAAAGAAGATTCAAAGAGAGTGAGATGCCAGCTCCTTTCATTCAGTCAGTAGCTTCAAACATTTCTGGTATATGAATAACATGATGTTTTTCAATGGCAAAAATCAATGAATATTGTAAATGCACAAACAGTAATTTCTCCGCATTGCAAGGTGCAATTCTGAAATTTTTTGCTTTTTCCTGCTCCTCTTAGCATGATAAAGAAGATTCAAAGAGAGTGAGATGCCAGCTCCTTTCATTCAGTCAGTAGCTTCAATCATTTCTGGTATATGAATAACATGATGTTTTTCAATGGCAAAAATCAATGAATTTTGTAAATGCACAAACAGCAATTTCTCCGCATTGCAAGGTGCAATTCTGAAATTTTTTGCTTTTTCCTGCTCCTCTTAGCATGATAAAGAAGATTCAAAGAGAGTGAGATGCCAGCTCCTTTCATTCAGTCAGTAGCTTCAATCATTTCTGGACGTTTTTCAATGGCAAAAATCAATGAATATTGTAAATGCACAAACAGTAATTTCTCCGCATTGCAAGGTGCAATTCTGAAATTTTTTGCTTTTTCCTGCTCCTCTTAGCATGATAAAGAAGATTCAAAGAGAGTGAGATGCCAGCTCCTTTCATTCAGTCAGTAGCTTCAAACATTTCTGGTATATGAATAACATGATGTTTTTCAATGGCAAAAATCAATGAATATTGTAAATGCACAAACAGTAATTTCTCCGCATTGCAAGGTGCAATTCTGAAATTTTTTGCTTTTTCCTGCTCCTCTTAGCATGATAAAGAAGATTCAAAGAGAGTGAGATGCCAGCTCCTTTCGTTCAGTCAGTAGCTTCAATCATTTCTGGACGTTTTTCAATGGTAAAAATCAATGAATATTGTAAATGCACAAACAGTAATTTCTCCGCATTGCAAGGTGCAATTCTGAAATTTTTTGCTTTTTCCTGCTCCTCTTAGCATGATAAAGAAGATTCAAAGAGAGTGAGATGCCAGCTCCTTTCATTCAGTCAGTAGCTTCAAACATTTCTGGTATATGAATAACATGATGTTTTTCAATGGCAAAAATCAATGAATATTGTAAATGCACAAACAGTAATTTCTCCGCATTGCAAGGTGAAATTCTGAAATTTTTTGCTTTTTCCTGCTCCTCTTAGCATGATAAAGAAGATTCAAAGAGAGTGAGATGCCAGCTCCTTTCATTCAGTCAGTAGCTTCAAACATTTCTGGTATATGAATAACATGATGTTTTTCAATGGCAAAAATCAATGAATATTGTAAATGCACAAACAGTAATTTCTCCGCATTGCAAGGTGCAATTCTGAAATTTTTTGCTTTTTCCTGCTCCTCTTAGCATGATAAAGAAGATTCAAAGAGAGTGAGATGCCAGCTCCTTTCATTCAGTCAGTAGCTTCAATCATTTCTGGACGTTTTTCAATGGCAAAAATCAATGAATATTGTAAATGCACAAACAGTAATTTCTCCGCATTGCAAGGTGCAATTCTGAAATTTTTTGCTTTTTCCTGCTCCTCTTAGCATGATAAAGAGATTCAAAGAGAGTGAGATGCCAGCTCCTTTCATTCAGTCAGTAGCTTCAAACATTTCTGGTATATGAATAACATGATGTTTTTCAATGGTAAAAATCAATGAATATTGTAAATGCACAAACAGTAATTTCTCCGCATTGCAAGGTGCAATTCTGAAATTTTTTGCTTTTTCCTGCTCCTCTTAGCATGATAAAGAAGATTCAAAGAGAGTGAGATGCCAGCTCCTTTCATTCAGTCAGTAGCTTCAATCATTTCTGGTATATGAAAAAAAATACCAGAATGAATACCAGCTACTGACTGAATGAAAGGAGCTGGCATCTCACTCTCTTTGAATCTTCTTTATCATGCTAAGAGGAGCAGGAAAAAGCAAAAAATTTCAGAATTGCACCTTGCAATGCGGAGAAATTACTGTTTGTGCATTTACAATATTCATTGATTTTTGTCATTGAAAAACATCATGTTATTCATATACCAGAAATGTTTGAAGCTACTGACTGAATGAAAGGAGCTGGCATCTCACTCTCTTTGAATCTTCTTTATCATGCTAAGAGGAGCAGGAAAAAGCAAAAAATTTCAGAATTGCACCTTGCAATGCGGAGAAATTACTGTTTGTGCATTTACAATATTCATTGATTTTTGCCATTGAAAAACGTCCAGAAATGATTGAAGCTACTGACTGAATGAAAGGAGCTGGCATCTCACTCTCTTTGAATCTTCTTTATCATGCTAAGAGGAGCAGGAAAAAGCAAAACATTTCAGAATTGCACCTTGCAATGCGGAGAAATTACTGTTTGTGCATTTACAACATTCATTGATTTTTGCCATTGAAAAACGTCCAGAAATGATTGAAGCTACTGACTGAATGAAAGGAGCTGGCATCTCACTCTCTTTAAATCTTCTTTATCATGCTAAGAGGAGCAGGAAAAAGCAAAAAATTTCAGAATTGCACCTTGCAATGCGGAGAAATTACTGTTTGTGCATTTACAATATTCATTGATTTTTGCCATTGAAAAACGTCCAGAAATGATTGAAGCTACTGACTGAATGAAAGGAGCTGGCATCTCACTCTCTTTGAATCTTCTTTATCATGCTAAGAGGAGCAGGAAAAAGCAAAAAATTTCAGAATTGCACCTTGCAATGCGGAGAAATTACTGTTTGTGCATTTACAATATTCATTGATTTTTGCCATTGAAAAACATCATGTTATTCATATACCAGAAATGTTTGAAGCTACTGACTGAATGAAAGGAGCTGGCATCTCACTCTCTTTGAATCTTCTTTATCATGCTAAGAGGAGCAGGAAAAAGCAAAAAATTTCAGAATTGCACCTTGCAATGCGGAGAAATTACTGTTTGTGCATTTACAATATTCATTGATTTTTGCCATTGAAAAACGTCCAGAAATGATTGAAGCTACTGACTGAATGAAAGGAGCTGGCATCTCACTCTCTTTGAATCTTCTTTATCATGCTAAGAGGAGCAGGAAAAAGCAAAAAATTTCAGAATTGCACCTTGCAATGCGGAGAAATTACTGTTTGTGCATTTACAATATTCATTGATTTTTGCCATTGAAAAACATCATGTTATTCATATACCAGAAATGATTGAAGCTACTGACTGAATGAAAGGAGCTGGCATCTCACTCTCTTTGAATCTTCTTTATCATGCTAAGAGGAGCAGGAAAAAGTAAAAAATTTCAGAATTGCACCTTGCAATGCGGAGAAATTACTGTTTGTGCATTTATAATATTCAATGATTTTTGCCATTGAAAAACGTCCAGAAATGATTGAAGCTACTGACTGAACGAAAGGAGCTGGCATCTCACTCTCTTTGAATCTTCTTTATCATGCTAAGAGGAGCAGGAAAAAGCAAAAAATTTCAGAATTGCACCTTGCAATGCGGAGAAATTACTGTTTGTGCATTTACAATATTCATTGATTTTTGCCATTGAAAAACGTCCAGAAATGATTGAAGCTACTGACTGAATGAAAGGAGCTGGCATCTCACTCTCTTTGAATCTTCTTTATCATGCTAAGAGGAGCAGGATAAAGCAAAAAATTTCAGAATTGCACCTTGCAATGCGGAGAAATTACTGTTTGTGCATTTACAATATTCATTGATTTTTGCCATTGAAAAACATCATGTTATTCATATACCAGAAATGTTTGAAGCTACTGACTGAATGAAAGGAGCTAACATCTCACGCTCTTTGAATCTTCTTTATCATGCTAAGAGGAGCAGGAAAAAGCAAAAAATTTCAGAATTGCACCTTTCAATGCGGAGAAATTACTGTTTGTGCATTTACAATATTCATTGATTTTTGCCATTGAAAAACGTCCAGAATTGATTGAAGCTACTGACTGAATGAAAGGAGCTGGCATCTCACTCTCTTTGAATCTTCTTTATCATGCTAAGAGGAGCAGGAAAAAGCAAAAAATTTCAGAATTGCACCTTGCAATGCGGAGAAATTACTGTTTGTGCATTTACAATATTCATTGATTTTTGCCATTGAAAAACATCATGTTATTCATATACCAGAAATGTTTGAAGCTACTGACTGAATGAAAGGAGCTGGCATCTCACTCTCTTTGAATCTTCTTTATCATGCTAAGAGGAGCAGGAAAAAGCAAAAAATTTCAGAATTGCACCTTGCAATGCGGAGAAATTACTGTTTGTGCATTTACAATATTCATTGATTTTTGCCATTGAAAAACGTCCAGAAATGATTGAAGCTACTGACTGAATGAAAGGAGCTGGCATCTCACTCTCTTTGAATCTTCTTTATCATGCTAAGAGGAGCAGGAAAAAGCAAAAAATTTCAGAATTGCACCTTGCAATGCGGAGAAATTACTGTTTGTGCATTTACAATATTCATTGATTTTTGCCTTTGAAAAACATCATGTTATTCATATACCAGAAATGTTTGAAGCTACTGACTGAATGAAAGGAGCTAACATCTCACGCTCTTTGAATCTTCTTTATCATGCTAAGAGGAGCAGGAAAAAGCAAAAAATTTCAGAATTGCACCTTTCAATGCGGAGAAATTACTGTTTGTGCATTTACAATATTCATTGATTTTTGCCATTGAAAAACGTCCAGAATTGATTGAAGCTACTGACTGAATGAAAGGAGCTGGCATCTCACTCTCTTTGAATCTTCTTTATCATGCTAAGAGGAGCAGGAAAAAGCAAAAAATTTCAGAATTGCACCTTGCAATGCGGAGAAATTACTGTTTGTGCATTTACAATATTCATTGATTTTTGCCATTGAAAAACATCATGTTATTCATATACCAGAAATGTTTGAAGCTACTGACTGAATGAAAGGAGCTGGCATCTCACTCTCTTTGAATCTTCTTTATCATGCTAAGAGGAGCAGGAAAAAGCAAAAAATTTCAGAATTGCACCTTGCAATGCGGAGAAATTACTGTTTGTGCATTTACAATATTCATTGATTTTTGCCATTGAAAAACGTCCAGAAATGATTGAAGCTACTGACTGAATGAAAGGAGCTGGCATCTCACTCTCTTTGAATCTTCTTTATCATGCTAAGAGGAGCAGGAAAAAGCAAAAAATTTCAGAATTGCACCTTGCAATGCGGAGAAATTACTGTTTGTGCATTTACAATATTCATTGATTTTTGCCTTTGAAAAACATCATGTTATTCATATACCAGAAATGATTGAAGCTACTGACTGAATGAAAGGAGCTGGCATCTCACTCTCTTTGAATCTTCTTTATCATGCTAAGAGGAGCAGGAAAAAGTAAAAAAATTCAGAATTGCACCTTGCAATGCGGAGAAATTACTGTTTGTGCATTTATAATATTCAATGATTTTTGCCATTGAAAAACGTCCAGAAATGATTGAAGCTACTGACTGAACGAAAGGAGCTGGCATCTCACTCTCTTTGAATCTTCTTTATCATGCTAAGAGGAGCAGGAAAAAGCAAAAAATTTCAGAATTGCACCTTGCAATGCGGAGAAATTACTGTTTGTGCATTTACAATATTCATTGATTTTTGCCATTGAAAAACGTCCAGAAATGATTGAAGCTACTGATTGAATGAAAGGAGCTGGCATCTCACTCTCTTTGAATCTTCTTTATCATGCTAAGAGGAGCAGGAAAAAGCAAAAAATTTCAGAATTGCACCTTGCAATGCGGAGAAATTACTGTTTGTGCATTTACAATATTCATTGATTTTTGCCATTGAAAAACATCATGTTATTCATATACCAGAAATGTTTGAAGCTACTGACTGAATGAAAGGAGCTGACATCTCACGCTCTTTGAATCTTCTTTATCATGCTAAGAGGAGCAGGAAAAAGCAAAAAATTTCAGAATTGCACCTTGCAATGTGGAGAAATTACTGTTTGTGCATTTACAATATTCATTGATTTTTGCCATTGAAAAACGTCCAGAATTGATTGAAGCTACTGACTGAATGAAAGGAGCTGGCATCTCACTCTCTTTGAATCTTCTTTATCATGCTAAGAGGAGCAGGAAAAAGCAAAAAATTTCAGAATTGCACCTTGCAATGCGGAGAAATTACTGTTTGTGCATTTACAATATTCATTGATTTTTGCCATTGAAAAACATCATGTTATTCATATACCAGAAATGTTTGAAGCTACTGACTGAATGAAAGCAGCTGGCATCTCACTCTCTTTGAATCTTCTTTATCATGCTAAGAGGAGCAGGAAAAAGCAAAAAATTTCAGAATTGCACCTTGCAATGCGGAGAAATTACTGTTTGTGCATTTACAATATTCATTGATTTTTGTCATTGAAAAACATCATGTTATTCATATACCAGAAATGTTTGAAGCTACTGACTGAATGAAAGGAGCTGGCATCTCACTCTCTTTGAATCTTCTTTATCATGCTAAGAGGAGCAGGAAAAAGCAAAAAATTTCAGAATTGCACCTTGCAATGCGGAGAAATTACTGTTTGTGCATTTACAATATTCATTGATTTTTGCCATTGAAAAACGTCCAGAAATGATTGAAGCTACTGACTGAATGAAAGGAGCTGGCATCTCACTCTCTTTGAATCTTCTTTATCATGCTAAGAGGAGCAGGAAAAAGCAAAACATTTCAGAATTGCACCTTGCAATGCGGAGAAATTACTGTTTGTGCATTTACAACATTCATTGATTTTTGCCATTGAAAAACGTCCAGAAATGATTGAAGCTACTGACTGAATGAAAGGAGCTGGCATCTCACTCTCTTTGAATCTTCTTTATCATGCTAAGAGGAGCAGGAAAAAGCAAAAAATTTCAGAATTGCACCTTGCAATGCGGAGAAATTACTGTTTGTGCATTTACAATATTCATTGATTTTTGCCATTGAAAAACGTCCAGAAATGATTGAAGCTACTGACTGAATGAAAGGAGCTGGCATCTCACTCTCTTTGAATCTTCTTTATCATGCTAAGAGGAGCAGGAAAAAGCAAAAAATTTCAGAATTGCACCTTGCAATGCGGAGAAATTACTGTTTGTGCATTTACAATATTCATTGATTTTTGCCATTGAAAAACATCATGTTATTCATATACCAGAAATGTTTGAAGCTACTGACTGAATGAAAGGAGCTGGCATCTCACTCTCTTTGAATCTTCTTTATCATGCTAAGAGGAGCAGGAAAAAGCAAAAAATTTCAGAATTGCACCTTGCAATGCGGAGAAATTACTGTTTGTGCATTTACAATATTCATTGATTTTTGCCATTGAAAAACGTCCAGAAATGATTGAAGCTACTGACTGAATGAAAGGAGCTGGCATCTCACTCTCTTTGAATCTTCTTTATCATGCTAAGAGGAGCAGGAAAAAGCAAAAAATTTCAGAATTGCACCTTGCAATGCGGAGAAATTACTGTTTGTGCATTTACAATATTCATTGATTTTTGCCATTGAAAAACATCATGTTATTCATATACCAGAAATGATTGAAGCTACTGACTGAATGAAAGGAGCTGGCATCTCACTCTCTTTGAATCTTCTTTATCATGCTAAGAGGAGCAGGAAAAAGTAAAAAATTTCAGAATTGCACCTTGCAATGCGGAGAAATTACTGTTTGTGCATTTATAATATTCAATGATTTTTGCCATTGAAAAACGTCCAGAAATGATTGAAGCTACTGACTGAACGAAAGGAGCTGGCATCTCACTCTCTTTGAATCTTCTTTATCATGCTAAGAGGAGCAGGAAAAAGCAAAAAATTTCAGAATTGCACCTTGCAATGCGGAGAAATTACTGTTTGTGCATTTACAATATTCATTGATTTTTGCCATTGAAAAACGTCCAGAAATGATTGAAGCTACTGACTGAATGAAAGGAGCTGGCATCTCACTCTCTTTGAATCTTCTTTATCATGCTAAGAGGAGCAGGATAAAGCAAAAAATTTCAGAATTGCACCTTGCAATGCGGAGAAATTACTGTTTGTGCATTTACAATATTCATTGATTTTTGCCATTGAAAAACATCATGTTATTCATATACCAGAAATGTTTGAAGCTACTGACTGAATGAAAGGAGCTAACATCTCACGCTCTTTGAATCTTCTTTATCATGCTAAGAGGAGCAGGAAAAAGCAAAAAATTTCAGAATTGCACCTTTCAATGCGGAGAAATTACTGTTTGTGCATTTACAATATTCATTGATTTTTGCCATTGAAAAACGTCCAGAATTGATTGAAGCTACTGACTGAATGAAAGGAGCTGGCATCTCACTCTCTTTGAATCTTCTTTATCATGCTAAGAGGAGCAGGAAAAAGCAAAAAATTTCAGAATTGCACCTTGCAATGCGGAGAAATTACTGTTTGTGCATTTACAATATTCATTGATTTTTGCCATTGAAAAACATCATGTTATTCATATACCAGAAATGTTTGAAGCTACTGACTGAATGAAAGGAGCTGGCATCTCACTCTCTTTGAATCTTCTTTATCATGCTAAGAGGAGCAGGAAAAAGCAAAAAATTTCAGAATTGCACCTTGCAATGCGGAGAAATTACTGTTTGTGCATTTACAATATTCATTGATTTTTGCCATTGAAAAACGTCCAGAAATGATTGAAGCTACTGACTGAATGAAAGGAGCTGGCATCTCACTCTCTTTGAATCTTCTTTATCATGCTAAGAGGAGCAGGAAAAAGCAAAAAATTTCAGAATTGCACCTTGCAATGCGGAGAAATTACTGTTTGTGCATTTACAATATTCATTGATTTTTGCCTTTGAAAAACATCATGTTATTCATATACCAGAAATGATTGAAGCTACTGACTGAATGAAAGGAGCTGGCATCTCACTCTCTTTGAATCTTCTTTATCATGCTAAGAGGAGCAGGAAAAAGTAAAAAAATTCAGAATTGCACCTTGCAATGCGGAGAAATTACTGTTTGTGCATTTATAATATTCAATGATTTTTGCCATTGAAAAACGTCCAGAAATGATTGAAGCTACTGACTGAACGAAAGGAGCTGGCATCTCACTCTCTTTGAATCTTCTTTATCATGCTAAGAGGAGCAGGAAAAAGCAAAAAATTTCAGAATTGCACCTTGCAATGCGGAGAAATTACTGTTTGTGCATTTACAATATTCATTGATTTTTGCCATTGAAAAACGTCCAGAAATGATTGAAGCTACTGATTGAATGAAAGGAGCTGGCATCTCACTCTCTTTGAATCTTCTTTATCATGCTAAGAGGAGCAGGAAAAAGCAAAAAATTTCAGAATTGCACCTTGCAATGCGGAGAAATTACTGTTTGTGCATTTACAATATTCATTGATTTTTGCCATTGAAAAACATCATGTTATTCATATACCAGAAATGTTTGAAGCTACTGACTGAATGAAAGGAGCTGACATCTCACGCTCTTTGAATCTTCTTTATCATGCTAAGAGGAGCAGGAAAAAGCAAAAAATTTCAGAATTGCACCTTGCAATGTGGAGAAATTACTGTTTGTGCATTTACAATATTCATTGATTTTTGCCATTGAAAAACGTCCAGAATTGATTGAAGCTACTGACTGAATGAAAGGAGCTGGCATCTCACTCTCTTTGAATCTTCTTTATCATGCTAAGAGGAGCAGGAAAAAGCAAAAAATTTCAGAATTGCACCTTGCAATGCGGAGAAATTACTGTTTGTGCATTTACAATATTCATTGATTTTTGCCATTGAAAAACATCATGTTATTCATATACCAGAAATGTTTGAAGCTACTGACTGAATGAAAGGAGCTGGCATCTCACTCTCTTTGAATCTTCTTTATCATGCTAAGAGGAGCAGGAAAAAGCAAAAAATTTCAGAATTGCACCTTGCAATGCGGAGAAATTACTGTTTGTGCATTTACAATATTCATTGATTTTTGCCATTGAAAAACGTCCAGAAATGATTGAAGCTACTGACTGAATGAAAGGAGCTGGCATCTCACTCTCTTTGAATCTTCTTTATCATGCTAAGAGGAGCAGGAAAAAGCAAAAAATTTCAGAATTGCACCTTGCAATGCGGAGAAATTACTGTTTGTGCATTTACAATATTCATTGATTTTTGCCTTTGAAAAACATCATGTTATTCATATACCAGAAATGTTTGAAGCTACTGACTGAATGAAAGGAGCTGACATCTCACGCTCTTTGAATCTTCTTTATCATGCTAAGAGGAGCAGGAAAAAGCAAAACATTTCAGAATTGCACCTTGCAATGCGGAGAAATTACTGTTTGTGCATTTACAATATTCATTGATTTTTGCCATTGAAAAACATCATGTTATTCATATACCAGAAATGTTTGAAGCTACTGACTGAATGAAAGGAGCTGGCATCTCACTCTCTTTGAATCTTCTTTATCATGCTAAGAGGAGCAGGAAAAAGCAAAACATTTCAGAATTGCACCTTGCAATGCGGAGAAATTACTGTTTGTGCATTTACAATATTCATTGATTTTTGCCATTGAAAAACGTCCAGAAATGATTGAAGCTACTGACTGAATGAAAGGAGCTGGCATCTCACTCTCTTTGAATCTTCTTTATCATGCTAAGAGGAGCAGGAAAAAGCAAAAAATTTCAGAATTGCACCTTGCAATGCGGAGAAATTACTGTTTGTGCATTTACAATATTCATTGATTTTTGCCATTGAAAAACATCATGTTATTCATATACCAGAAATGTTTGAAGCTACTGACTGAATGAAAGGAGCTGGCATCTCACTCTCTTTGAATCTTCTTTATCATGCTAAGAGGAGCAGGAAAAAGCAAAAAATTTCAGAATTGCACCTTGCAATGCGGAGAAATTACTGTTTGTGCATTTACAATATTCATTGATTTTTGCCATTGAAAAACGTCCAGAAATGATTGAAGCTACTGACTGAATGAAAGGAGCTGGCATCTCACTCTCTTTGAATCTTCTTTATCATGCTAAGAGGAGCAGGAAAAAGCAAAAAATTTCAGAATTGCACCTTGCAATGCGGAGAAATTACTGTTTGTGCATTTACAATATTCATTGATTTTTGCCATTGCAAAACATCATGTTATTCATATACCAGAAATGTTTGAAGCTACTGACTGAATGAAAGGAGCTGACATCTCACGCTCTTTGAATCTTCTTTATCATGCTAAGAGGAGCAGGAAAAAGCAAAAAATTTCAGAATTGCACCTTGCAATGCGGAGAAATTACTGTTTGTGCATTTACAATATTCATTGATTTTTGCCATTGAAAAACGTCCAGAAATGATTGAAGCTACTGACTGAATGAAAGGAGCTGGCATCTCACTCTCTTTGAATCTTCTTTATCATGCTAAGAGGAGCAGGAAAAAGCAAAAAAATTCAGAATTGCACCTTGCAATGCGGAGAAATTACTGTTTGTGCATTTACAATATTCATTGATTTTTGCCATTGAAAAACATCATGTTATTCATATACCAGAAATGTTTGAAGCTACTGACTGAATGAAAGGAGCTGGCATCTCACTCTCTTTGAATCTTCTTTATCATGCTAAGAGGAGCAGGAAAAAGCAAAAAATTTCAGAATTGCACCTTGCAATGCGGAAAAATTACTGTTTGTGCATTTACAATATTCATTGATTTTTGCCATTGAAAAACATCATGTTATTCATATACCAGAAATGTTTGAAGCTACTGACTGAATGAAAGGAGCTGGCATCTCACTCTCTTTGAATCTTCTTTATCATGCTAAGAGGAGCAGGAAAAAGCAAAAAATTTCAGAATTGCACCTTGCAATGCGGAGAAATTACTGTTTGTGCATTTACAATATTCATTGATTTTTGCCATTGAAAAACGTCCAGAAATGATTGAAGCTACTGACTGAATGAAAGGAGCTGGCATCTCACTCTCTTTGAATCTTCTTTATCATGCTAAGAGGAGCAGGAAAAAGCAAAACATTTCAGAATTGCACCTTGCAATGCGGAGAAATTACTGTTTGTGCATTTACAACATTCATTGATTTTTGCCATTGAAAAACGTCCAGAAATGATTGAAGCTACTGACTGAATGAAAGGAGCTGGCATCTCACTCTCTTTGAATCTTCTTTATCATGCTAAGAGGAGCAGGAAAAAGCAAAAAATTTCAGAATTGCACCTTGCAATGCGGAGAAATTACTGTTTGTGCATTTACAATATTCATTGATTTTTGCCATTGAAAAACGTCCAGAAATGATTGAAGCTACTGACTGAATGAAAGGAGCTGGCATCTCACTCTCTTTGAATCTTCTTTATCATGCTAAGAGGAGCAGGAAAAAGCAAAAAATTTCAGAATTGCACCTTGCAATGCGGAGAAATTACTGTTTGTGCATTTACAATATTCATTGATTTTTGCCATTGAAAAACATCATGTTATTCATATACCAGAAATGTTTGAAGCTACTGACTGAATGAAAGGAGCTGGCATCTCACTCTCTTTGAATCTTCTTTATCATGCTAAGAGGAGCAGGAAAAAGCAAAAAATTTCAGAATTGCACCTTGCAATGCGGAGAAATTACTGTTTGTGCATTTACAATATTCATTGATTTTTGCCATTGAAAAACGTCCAGAAATGATTGAAGCTACTGACTGAATGAAAGGAGCTGGCATCTCACTCTCTTTGAATCTTGTTTATCATGCTAAGAGGAGCAGGAAAAAGCAAAAAATTTCAGAATTGCACCTTGCAATGCGGAGAAATTACTGTTTGTGCCTTTACAATATTCATTGATTTTTGCCATTGAAAAACATCATGTTATTCATATACCAGAAATGATTGAAGCTACTGACTGAATGAAAGGAGCTGGCATCTCACTCTCTTTGAATCTTCTTTATCATGCTAAGAGGAGCAGGAAAAAGTAAAAAATTTCAGAATTGCACCTTGCAATGCGGAGAAATTACTGTTTGTGCATTTATAATATTCAATGATTTTTGCCATTGAAAAACGTCCAGAAATGATTGAAGCTACTGACTGAACGAAAGGAGCTGGCATCTCACTCTCTTTGAATCTTCTTTATCATGCTAAGAGGAGCAGGAAAAAGCAAAAAATTTCAGAATTGCACCTTGCAATGCGGAGAAATTACTGTTTGTGCATTTACAATATTCATTGATTTTTGCCATTGAAAAACGTCCAGAAATGATTGAAGCTACTGACTGAATGAAAGGAGCTGGCATCTCACTCTCTTTGAATCTTCTTTATCATGCTAAGAGGAGCAGGAAAAAGCAAAAAATTTCAGAATTGCACCTTGCAATGCGGAGAAATTACTGTTTGTGCATTTACAATATTCATTGATTTTTGCCATTGAAAAACATCATGTTATTCATATACCAGAAATGTTTGAAGCTACTGACTGAATGAATGGAGCTGACATCTCACGCTCTTTGAATCTTCTTTATCATGCTAAGAGGAGCAGGAAAAAGCAAAAAATTTCAGAATTGCACCTTGCAATGCGGAGAAATTACTGTTTGTGCATTTACAATATTCATTGATTTTTGCCATTGAAAAACGTCCAGAATTGATTGAAGCTACTGACTGAATGAAAGGAGCTGGCATCTCACTCTCTTTGAATCTTCTTTATCATGCTAAGAGGAGCAGGAAAAAGCAAAAAATTTCAGAATTGCACCTTGCAATGCGGAGAAATTACTGTTTGTGCATTTACAATATTCATTGATTTTTGCCATTGAAAAACATCATGTTATTCATATACCAGAAATGTTTGAAGCTACTGACTGAATGAAAGGAGCTGGCATCTCACTCTCTTTGAATCTTCTTTATCATGCTAAGAGGAGCAGGAAAAAGCAAAAAATTTCAGAATTGCACCTTGCAATGCGGAGAAATTACTGTTTGTGCATTTACAATATTCATTGATTTTTGCCATTGAAAAACATCATGTTATTCATATACCAGAAATGTTTGAAGCTACTGACTGAATGAAAGGAGCTGGCATCTCACTCTCTTTGAATCTTCTTTATCATGCTAAGAGGAGCAGGGAAAAGCAAAAAATTTCAGAATTGCACCTTGCAATGTGGAGAAATTACTGTTTGTGCATTTACAATATTCATTGATTTTTACCATTGAAAAACGTCCAGAAATGATTGAAGCTACTGACTGAATGAAAGTAGCTGGCATCTCACTCTCTTTGAATCTTCTTTATCATGCTAAGACGAGCAGGAAAAAGCAAAAAATTTCAGACTTGCACCTTGCAATGCGGAGAAATTACTGTTTGTGCATTTACAATATTCATTGATTTTTGCCATTGAAAAACATCATGTTATTCATATACCAGAAATGTTTGAAGCTACTGACTGAATGAAAGGAGCTGGCATCTCACTCTCTTTGAATCTTCTTTATCATGCTAAGAGGAGCAGGAAAAAGCAAAAAATTTCAGAATTGCACCTTGCAATGCGGAGAAATTACTGTTTGTGCATTTACAATATTCATTGATTTTTGCCATTGAAAAACGTCCAGAAATGATTGAAGCTACTGACTGAATGAAAGGAGCTGGCATCTCACTCTCTTTGAATCTTGTTTATCATGCTAAGAGGAGCAGGAAAAAGCAAAAAATTTCAGAATTGCACCTTGCAATGCGGAGAAATTACTGTTTGTGCATTTATAATATTCAATGATTTTTGCCATTGAAAAACGTCCAGAAATGATTGAAGCTACTGACTGAACGAAAGGAGCTGGCATCTCACTCTCTTTGAATCTTCTTTATCATGCTAAGAGGAGCAGGAAAAAGCAAAAAATTTCAGAATTGCACCTTGCAATGCGGAGAAATTACTGTTTGTGCATTTACAATATTCATTGATTTTTGCCATTGAAAAACGTCCAGAAATGATTGAAGCTACTGACTGAATGAAAGGAGCTGGCATCTCACTCTCTTTGAATCTTCTTTATCATGCTAAGAGGAGCAGGAAAAAGCAAAAAATTTCAGAATTGCACCTTGCAATGCGGAGAAATTACTGTTTGTGCATTTACAATATTCATTGATTTTTGCCATTGAAAAACATCATGTTATTCATATACCAGAAATGTTTGAAGCTACTGACTGAATGAAAGGAGCTGACATCTCACGCTCTTTGAATCTTCTTTATCATGCTAAGAGGAGCAGGAAAAAGCAAAAAATTTCAGAATTGCACCTTGCAATGCGGAGAAATTACTGTTTGTGCATTTACAATATTCATTGATTTTTGCCATTGAAAAACGTCCAGAATTGATTGAAGCTACTGACTGAATGAAAGGAGCTGGCATCTCACTCTCTTTGAATCTTCTTTATCATGCTAAGAGGAGCAGGAAAAAGCAAAAAATTTCAGAATTGCACCTTGCAATGCGGAGAAATTACTGTTTGTGCATTTACAATATTCATTGATTTTTGCCATTGAAAAACATCATGTTATTCATATACCAGAAATGTTTGAAGCTACTGACTGAATGAAAGGAGCTGGCATCTCACTCTCTTTGAATCTTCTTTATCATGCTAAGAGGAGCAGGAAAAAGCAAAAAATTTCAGAATTGCACCTTGCAATGCGGAGAAATTACTGTTTGTGCATTTACAATATTCATTGATTTTTGCCATTGAAAAACATCATGTTATTCATATACCAGAAATGTTTGAAGCTACTGACTGAATGAAAGGAGCTGGCATCTCACTCTCTTTGAATCTTCTTTATCATGCAAAGAGGAGCAGGGAAAAGCAAAAAATTTCAGAATTGCACCTTGCAATGTGGAGAAATTACTGTTTGTGCATTTACAATATTCATTGATTTTTACCATTGAAAAACGTCCAGAAATGATTGAAGCTACTGACTGAATGAAAGTAGCTGGCATCTCACTCTCTTTGAATCTTCTTTATCATGCTAAGAGGAGCAGGAAAAAGCAAAAAATTTCAGAATTGCACCTTGCAATGCGGAGAAATTACTGTTTGTGCATTTACAATATTCATTGATTTTTGCCATTGAAAAACATCATGTTATTCATATACCAGAAATGTTTGAAGCTACTGACTGAATGAAAGGAGCTGGCATCTCACTCTCTTTGAATCTTCTTTATCATGCTAAGAGGAGCAGGAAAAAGCAAAAAATTTCAGAATTGCACCTTGCAATGCGGAGAAATTACTGTTTGTGCATTTACAATATTCATTGATTTTTGCCATTGAAAAACATCATGTTATTCATATACCAGAAATGTTTGAAGCTACTGACTGAATGAAAGGAGCTGGCATCTCACTCTCTTTGAATCTTCTTTATCATGCTAAGAGGAGCAGGGAAAAGCAAAAAATTTCAGAATTGCACCTTGCAATGTGGAGAAATTACTGTTTGTGCATTTACAATATTCATTGATTTTTACCATTGAAAAACGTCCAGAAATGATTGAAGCTACTGACTGAATGAAAGTAGCTGGCATCTCACTCTCTTTGAATCTTCTTTATCATGCTAAGACGAGCAGGAAAAAGCAAAAAATTTCAGACTTGCACCTTGCAATGCGGAGAAATTACTGTTTGTGCATTTACAATATTCATTGATTTTTGCCATTGAAAAACATCATGTTATTCATATACCAGAAATGTTTGAAGCTACTGACTGAATGAAAGGAGCTGGCATCTCACTCTCTTTGAATCTTCTTTATCATGCTAAGAGGAGCAGGAAAAAGCAAAAAATTTCAGAATTGCACCTTGCAATGCGGAGAAATTACTGTTTGTGCATTTACAATATTCATTGATTTTTGCCATTGAAAAACGTCCAGAAATGATTGAAGCTACTGACTGAATGAAAGGAGCTGGCATCTCACTCTCTTTGAATCTTGTTTATCATGCTAAGAGGAGCAGGAAAAAGCAAAAAATTTCAGAATTGCACCTTGCAGTGCGGAGAAATTACTGTTTGTGCATTTATAATATTCAATGATTTTTGCCATTGAAAAACGTCCAGAAATGATTGAAGCTACTGACTGAACGAAAGGAGCTGGCATCTCACTCTCTTTGAATCTTCTTTATCATGCTAAGAGGAGCAGGAAAAAGCAAAAAATTTCAGAATTGCACCTTGCAATGCGGAGAAATTACTGTTTGTGCATTTACAATATTCATTGATTTTTGCCATTGAAAAACGTCCAGAAATGATTGAAGCTACTGACTGAATGAAAGGAGCTGGCATCTCACTCTCTTTGAATCTTCTTTATCATGCTAAGAGGAGCAGGAAAAAGCAAAAAATTTCAGAATTGCACCTTGCAATGCGGAGAAATTACTGTTTGTGCATTTACAATATTCATTGATTTTTGCCATTGAAAAACATCATGTTATTCATATACCAGAAATGTTTGAAGCTACTGACTGAATGAAAGGAGCTGACATCTCACGCTCTTTGAATCTTCTTTATCATGCTAAGAGGAGCAGGAAAAAGCAAAAAATTTCAGAATTGCACCTTGCAATGCGGAGAAATTACTGTTTGTGCATTTACAATATTCATTGATTTTTGCCATTGAAAAACGTCCAGAATTGATTGAAGCTACTGACTGAATGAAAGGAGCTGGCATCTCACTCTCTTTGAATCTTCTTTATCATGCTAAGAGGAGCAGGAAAAAGCAAAAAATTTCAGAATTGCACCTTGCAATGCGGAGAAATTACTGTTTGTGCATTTACAATATTCATTGATTTTTGCCATTGAAAAACATCATGTTATTCATATACCAGAAATGTTTGAAGCTACTGACTGAATGAAAGGAGCTGGCATCTCACTCTCTTTGAATCTTCTTTATTATGCTAAGAGGAGCAGGAAAAAGCAAAAAATTTCAGAATTGCACCTTGCAATGCGGAGAAATTACTGTTTGTGCATTTACAATATTCATTGATTTTTGCCATTGAAAAACATCATGTTATTCATATACCAGAAATGTTTGAAGCTACTGACTGAATGAAAGGAGCTGGCATCTCACTCTCTTTGAATCTTCTTTATCATGCTAAGAGGAGCAGGGAAAAGCAAAAAATTTCAGAATTGCACCTTGCAATGCGGAGAAATTACTGTTTGTGTATTTATAATATTCAATGATTTTTGCCATTGAAAAACGTCCAGAAATGATTGAAGCTACTGACTGAACGAAAGGAGCTGGCATCTCACTCTCTTTGAATCTTCTTTATCATGCTAAGAGGAGCAGGAAAAAGCAAAAAATTTCAGAATTGCACCTTGCAATGCGGAGAAATTACTGTTTGTGCATTTACAATATTCATTGATTTTTGCCATTGAAAAACGTCCAGAAATGATTGAAGCTACTGACTGAATGAAAGGAGCTGGCATCTCACTCTCTTTGAATCTTCTTTATCATGCTAAGAGGAGCAGGAAAAAGCAAAAAATTTCAGAATTGCACCTTGCAATGCGGAGAAATTACTGTTTGTGCATTTACAATATTCATTGATTTTTGCCATTGAAAAACATCATGTTATTCATATACCAGAAATGTTTGAAGCTACTGACTGAATGAAAGGAGCTGACATCTCACGCTCTTTGAATCTTCTTTATCATGCTAAGAGGAGCAGGAAAAAGCAAAAAATTTCAGAATTGCACCTTGCAATGCGGAGAAATTACTGTTTGTGCATTTACAATATTCATTGATTTTTGCCATTGAAAAACGTCCAGAATTGATTGAAGCTACTGACTGAATGAAAGGAGCTGGCATCTCACTCTCTTTGAATCTTCTTTATCATGCTAAGAGGAGCAGGAAAAAGCAAAAAATTTCAGAATTGCACCTTGCAATGCGGAGAAATTACTGTTTGTGCATTTACAATATTCATTGATTTTTGCCATTGAAAAACATCATGTTATTCATATACCAGAAATGTTTGAAGCTACTGACTGAATGAAAGGAGCTGGCATCTCACTCTCTTTGAATCTTCTTTATCATGCTAAGAGGAGCAGGAAAAAGCAAAAAATTTCAGAATTGCACCTTGCAATGCGGAGAAATTACTGTTTGTGCATTTACAATATTCATTGATTTTTGCCATTGAAAAACATCATGTTATTCATATACCAGAAATGTTTGAAGCTACTGACTGAATGAAAGGAGCTGGCATCTCACTCTCTTTGAATCTTCTTTATCATGCTAAGAGGAGCAGGGAAAAGCAAAAAATTTCAGAATTGCACCTTGCAATGTGGAGAAATTACTGTTTGTGCATTTACAATATTCATTGATTTTTACCATTGAAAAACGTCCAGAAATGATTGAAGCTACTGACTGAATGAAAGTAGCTGGCATCTCACTCTCTTTGAATCTTCTTTATCATGCTAAGACGAGCAGGAAAAAGCAAAAAATTTCAGACTTGCACCTTGCAATGCGGAGAAATTACTGTTTGTGCATTTACAATATTCATTGATTTTTGCCATTGAAAAACATCATGTTATTCATATACCAGAAATGTTTGAAGCTACTGACTGAATGAAAGGAGCTGGCATCTCACTCTCTTTGAATCTTCTTTATCATGCTAAGAGGAGCAGGAAAAAGCAAAAAATTTCAGAATTGCACCTTGCAATGCGGAGAAATTACTGTTTGTGCATTTACAATATTCATTGATTTTTGCCATTGAAAAACGTCCAGAAATGATTGAAGCTACTGATTGAATGAAAGGAGCTGGCATCTCACTCTCTTTGAATCTTGTTTATCATGCTAAGAGGAGCAGGAAAAAGCAAAAAATTTCAGAATTGCACCTTGCAATGCGGAGAAATTACTGTTTGTGCATTTACAATATTCATTGATTTTTGCCATTGAAAAACATCATGTTATTCATATACCAGAAATGATTGAAGCTACTGACTGAATGAAAGGAGCTGGCATCTCACTCTCTTTGAATCTTCTTTATCATGCTAAGAGGAGCAGGAAAAAGTAAAAAATTTCAGAATTGCACCTTGCAATGCGGAGAAATTACTGTTTGTGCATTTATAATATTCAATGATTTTTGCCATTGAAAAACGTCCAGAAATGATTGAAGCTACTGACTGAACGAAAGGAGCTGGCATCTCACTCTCTTTGAATCTTCTTTATCATGCTAAGAGGAGCAGGAAAAAGCAAAAAATTTCAGAATTGCACCTTGCAATGCGGAGAAATTACTGTTTGTGCATTTACAATATTCATTGATTTTTGCCATTGAAAAACGTCCAGAAATGATTGAAGCTACTGACTGAATGAAAGGAGCTGGCATCTCACTCTCTTTGAATCTTCTTTATCATGCTAAGAGGAGCAGGAAAAAGCAAAAAATTTCAGAATTGCACCTTGCAATGCGGAGAAATTACTGTTTGTGCATTTACAATATTCATTGATTTTTGCCATTGAAAAACATCATGTTATTCATATACCAGAAATGTTTGAAGCTACTGACTGAATGAAAGGAGCTGACATCTCACGCTCTTTGAATCTTCTTTATCATGCTAAGAGGAGCAGGAAAAAGCAAAAAATTTCAGAATTGCACCTTGCAATGCGGAGAAATTACTGTTTGTGCATTTACAATATTCATTGATTTTTGCCATTGAAAAACGTCCAGAATTGATTGAAGCTACTGACTGAATGAAAGGAGCTGGCATCTCACTCTCTTTGAATCTTCTTTATCATGCTAAGAGGAGCAGGAAAAAGCAAAAAATTTCAGAATTGCACCTTGCAATGCGGAGAAATTACTGTTTGTGCATTTACAATATTCATTGATTTTTGCCATTGAAAAACATCATGTTATTCATATACCAGAAATGTTTGAAGCTACTGACTGAATGAAAGGAGCTGGCATCTCACTCTCTTTGAATCTTCTTTATCATGCTAAGAGGAGCAGGAAAAAGCAAAAAATTTCAGAATTGCACCTTGCAATGCGGAGAAATTACTGTTTGTGCATTTACAATATTCATTGATTTTTGCCATTGAAAAACATCATGTTATTCATATACCAGAAATGTTTGAAGCTACTGACTGAATGAAAGGAGCTGGCATCTCACTCTCTTTGAATCTTCTTTATCATGCTAAGGGGAGCAGGGAAAAGCAAAAAATTTCAGAATTGCACCTTGCAATGTGGAGAAATTACTGTTTGTGCATTTACAATATTCATTGATTTTTACCATTGAAAAACGTCCAGAAATGATTGAAGCTACTGACTGAATGAAAGTAGCTGGCATCTCACTCTCTTTGAATCTTCTTTATCATGCTAAGACGAGCAGGAAAAAGCAAAAAATTTCAGACTTGCACCTTGCAATGCGGAGAAATTACTGTTTGTGCATTTACAATATTCATTGATTTTTGCCATTGAAAAACATCATGTTATTCATATACCAGAAATGTTTGAAGCTACTGACTGAATGAAAGGAGCTGGCATCTCACTCTCTTTGAATCTTCTTTATCATGCTAAGAGGAGCAGGAAAAAGCAAAAAATTTCAGAATTGCACCTTGCAATGCGGAGAAATTACTGTTTGTGCATTTACAATATTCATTGATTTTTGCCATTGAAAAACGTCCAGAAATGATTGAAGCTACTGACTGAATGAAAGGAGCTGGCATCTCACTCTCTTTGAATCTTCTTTATCATGCTAAGAGGAGCAGGAAAAAGCAAAAAATTTCAGAATTGCACCTTGCAATGCGGAGAAATTACTGTTTGTGCATTTACAATATTCATTGATTTTTGCCATTGAAAAACGTCCAGAAATTATTGAAGCTACTGACTGAATGAAGAGCTGGCATCTCACTCTCTTTGAATCTTCTTTATCATGCTAAGAGGAGCAGGAAAAAGCAAAAAATTTCAGAATTGCACCTTGCAATGCGGAGAAATTACTGTTTGTGCATTTACAATATTCATTGATTTTTGCCATTGAAAAACATGTTATTCATATACCAGAAATGTTTGAAGCTACTGACTGAATGAAAGGAGCTGGCACCTCACTCTCTTTGAATCTTCTTTATCATGCTAAGAGGAGCAGGAAAAAGCAAAAAATTTCAGAATTGCACCTTGCAATGTGGAGAAATTACTGTTTGTGCATTTACAATATTCATTGATTTTTACCATTGAAAAACGTCCAGAAATGATTGAAGCTACTGACTGAATGAAAGTAGCTGGCATCTCACTCTCTTTGAATCTTCTTTATCATGCTAAGACGAGCAGGAAAAAGCAAAAAATTTCAGACTTGCACCTTGCAATGCGGAGAAATTACTGTTTGTGCATTTACAATATTCATTGATTTTTGCCATTGAAAAACATCATGTTATTCATATACCAGAAATGTTTGAAGCTACTGACTGAATGAAAGGAGCTGGCATCTCACTCTCTTTGAATCTTCTTTATCATGCTAAGAGGAGCAGGAAAAAGCAAAAAATTTCAGAATTGCACCTTGCAATGCGGAGAAATTACTGTTTGTGCATTTACAATATTCATTGATTTTTGCCATTGAAAAACGTCCAGAAATGATTGAAGCTACTGACTGAATGAAAGGAGCTGGCATCTCACTCTCTTTGAATCTTCTTTATCATGCTAAGAGGAGCAGGAAAAAGCAAAAAATTTCAGAATTGCACCTTGCAATGCGGAGAAATTACTGTTTGTGCATTTACAATATTCATTGATTTTTGCCATTGAAAAACGTCCAGAAATGATTGAAGCTACTGACTGAATGAAAGGAGCTGGCATCTCACTCTCTTTGAATCTTCTTTATCATGCTAAGAGGAGCAGGAAAAAGCAAAAAATTTCAGAATTGCACCTTGCAATGCGGAGAAATTACTGTTTGTGCATTTACAATATTCATTGATTTTTGCCATTGAAAAACATGTTATTCATATACCAGAAATGTTTGAAGCTACTGACTGAATGAAAGGAGCTGGCACCTCACTCTCTTTGAATCTTCTTTATCATGCTAAGAGGAGCGGGAAAAAGCAAAAAATTTCAGAATTGCACCTTGCAATGCGGAGAAATTACTGTTTGTGCATTTACAATATTCATTGATTTTTGCCATTGAAAAACGTCCAGAAATGATTGAAGGTACTGACTGAATGAAAGGAGCTGGCATCTCACTCTCTTTGAATCTTCTTTATCATGCTAAGAGGAGCAGGAAAAAGCAAAAAATTTCAGAATTGCACCTTGCAATGCGGAGAAATTACTGTTTGTGCATTTACAAAATTCATTGATTTTTGCCATTGAAAACGTCCAGAAATGATTGAAGCTACTGACTGAATGAAAGGAGCTGGCATCTCACTCTCTTTGAATCTTCTTTCTCATGCTAAGAGGAGCAGGAAAAAGCAAAAAATTTCAGAATTGCACCTTGCAATGCGGAGAAATTACAGTTTGTGCATTTACAATATTCATTGATTTTTGCCATTGAGAAACGTCCAGAAATGATTGAAGCTACTGACTGAATGAAAGGAGCTGGCATCTCACCCTCTTTGAATCTTTATCATGCTAAGAGGAGCAGGAAAAAGCAAAAAATTTCAGAATTGCACCTTGCAATGCGGAGAAATTACTGTTTGTGCATTTACAATATTCATTGATTTTTGCCATTGAAAAACATCATGTTATTCATATACCAGAAATGTTTGAAGCTACTGACTGAATGAAAGGAGCTGGCATCTCACTCTCTTTGAATCTTCTTTATCATGCTAAGAGGAGCAGGAAAAAGCAAAAAATTTCAGAATTGCACCTTGCAATGTGGAGAAATTACTGTTTGTGCATTTACAATATTCATTGATTTTTACCATTGAAAAACGTCCAGAAATGATTGAAGCTACTGACTGAATGAAAGTAGCTGGCATCTCACTCTCTTTGAATCTTCTTTATCATGCTAAGAGGAGCAGGAAAAAGCAAAAAATTTCAGACTTGCACCTTGCAATGCGGAGAAATTACTGTTTGTGCATTTACAATATTCATTGATTTTTGCCATTGAAAAACATCATGTTATTGATATACCAGAAATGTTTGAAGCTACTGACTGAATGAAAGGAGCTGGCATCTCACTCTCTTTGAATCTTCTTTATCATGCTAAGAGGAGCAGGAAAAAGCAAAAAATTTCAGAATTGCACCTTGCAATGCGGAGAAATTACTGTTTGTGCATTTACAATATTCATTGATTTTTTCCATTGAAAAACATCATGTTATTCATATACCAGAAATGTTTGAAGCTACTGACTGAATGAAAGGAGCTGGCATCTCAATCTCTTTGAATCTTCTTTATCATGCTAAGAGGAGCAGGAAAAAGCAAAAAACTTCAGAATTGCACCTTGCAATGTGGAGAAATTACTGTTTGTGCATTTACAATATTCATTGATTTTTACCATTGAAAAACGTCCAGAAATGATTGAAGCTACTGAGTGAATGAAAGTAGCTGACATCTCACTCTCTTTGAATCTTCTTTATCATGCTAAGAGGAGCAGGAAAAAGCAAAAAATTTCAGACTTGCACCTTGCAATGCGGAGAAATTACTGTTTGTGCATTTACAATATTCATTGATTTTTGCCATTGAAAAACATCATGTTATTCATATACCAGAAATGTTTGAAGCTACTGACTGAATGAAAGGAGCTGGCATCTCACTCTCTTTGAATCTTCTTTATCATGCTAAGAGGAGCAGGAAAAAGCAAAAAATTTCAGAATTGCACCTTGCAATGCGGAGAAATTACTGTTTGTGCATTTACAATATTCATTGATTTTTGCCATTGAAAAACATCATGTTATTCATATACCAGAAATGTTTGAAGCTACTGACTGAATGAAAGGAGCTGACATCTCACTCTCTTTGAATCTTCTTTATCATGCTAAGAGGAGCAGGAAAAAGCAAAAAATTTCAGAATTGCACCTTGCAATGCGGAGAAATTACTGTTTGTGCATTTACAATATTCATTGATTTTTGCCATTGAAAAACGTCCAGAAATGATTGAAGCTACTGACTGAATGAAAGGAGCTGGCATCTCACTCTCTTTGAATCATGCTAAGAGGAGCAGGAAAAAGCAAAAAATTTCAGAATTGCACCTTGCAATGCGGAGAAATTACTGTTTGTGCATTTACAATATTCATTGATTTTTGCCATTGAAAAACATCATGTTATTCATATACCTGAAATGTTTGAAGCTACTGACTGAATGAAAGGAGCTGGCATCTCACTCTCTTTGAATCTTCTTTATCATGCTAAGAGGAGCAGGAAAAAGCAAAAAATATTATAATTGCACCTTGCAATGTGGAGAAATTACTGTTTGTGCATTTACAATATTCATTGATTTTTACCATTGAAAAACGTCCAGAAATGATTGAAGCTACTGACTGAATGAAAGTAGCTGGCATCTCACTCTCTTTGAATCTTCTTTATCATGCTAAGAGGAGCAGGAAAAAGCAAAAAATTTCAGACTTGCACCTTGCAATGCGGAGAAATTACTGTTTGTGCATTTACAATATTCATTGATTTTTGCCATTGAAAAACATCATGTTATTCATATACCAGAAATGTTTGAAGCTACTGACTGAATGAAAGGAGCTGGCATCTCACTCTCTTTGAATCTTCTTTATCATGCTAAGAGGAGCAGGAAAAAGCAAAAAATTTCAGAATTGCACCTTGCAATGCGGAGAAATTACTGTTTGTGCATTTACAATATTCATTGATTTTTACCATTGAAAAACGTCCAGAAATGATTGAAGCTACTGACTGAATGAAAGTAGCTGGCATCTCACTCTCTTTGAATCTTCTTTATCATGCTAAGAGGAGCAGGAAAGAGCAAAAAATTTCAGACTTGCACCTTGCAATGCGGAGAAATTACTGTTTGTGCATTTACAATATTCATTGATTTTTGCCATTGAAAAACATCATGTTATTCATATACCAGAAATGTTTGAAGCTACTGACTGAATGAAAGGAGCTGGCATCTCACTCTCTTTGAATCTTCTTTATCATGCTAAGAGGAGCAGGAAAAAGCAAAAAATTTCAGAATTGCACCTTGCAATGCGGAGAAATTACTGTTTGTGCATTTACAATATTCATTGATTTTTGCCATTGAAAAACATCATGTTATTCATATACCAGAAATGTTTGAAGCTACTGACTGAATGAAAGGAGCTGACATCTCACTCTCTTTGAATCTTCTTTATCATGCTAAGAGGAGCAGGAAAAAGCAAAAAATTTCAGAATTGCACCTTGCAATGCGGAGAAATTACTGTTTGTGCATTTACAATATTCATTGATTTTTGCCATTGAAAAACGTCCAGAAATGATTGAAGCTACTGACTGAATGAAAGGAGCTGGCATCTCACTCTCTTTGAATCATGCTAAGAGGAGCAGGAAAAAGCAAAAAATTTCAGAATTGCACCTTGCAATGCGGAGAAATTACTGTTTGTGCATTTACAATATTCATTGATTTTTGCCATTGAAAAACATCATGTTATTCATATACCAGAAATGTTTGAAGCTACTGACTGAATGAAAGGAGCTGGCATCTCACTCTCTTTGAATCTTCTTTATCATGCTAAGAGGAGCAGGAAAAAGCAAAAAATTTTAGAATTGCACCTTGCAATGTGGAGAAATTACTGTTTGTGCATTTACAATATTCATTGATTTTTACCATTGAAAAACGTCCAGAAATGATTGAAGCTACTGACTGAATGAAAGTAGCTGGCATCTCACTCTCTTTGAATCTTCTTTATCATGCTAAGAGGAGCAGGAAAAAGCAAAAAATTTCAGACTTGCACCTTGCAATGCGGAGAAATTACTGTTTGTGCATTTACAATATTCATTGATTTTTGCCATTGAAAAACATCATGTTATTCATATACCAGAAATGTTTGAAGCTACTGACTGAATGAAAGGAGCTGGCATCTCACTCTCTTTGAATCTTCTTTATCATGCTAAGAGGAGCAGGAAAAAGCAAAAAATTTCAGAATTGCACCTTGCAATGCGGAGAAATTACTGTTTGTGCATTTACAATATTCATTGATTTTTGCCATTGAAAAACGTCCAGAAATGATTGAAGCTACTGACTGAATGAAAGGAACTGGCATCTCACTCTCTTTGAATCTTCTTTATCATGCTAAGAGGAGGAGGAAAAAGCAAAAAATTTCAGAATTGCACCTTGCAATGAGGAGAAATTACTGTTTGTGCATTTACAATATTCATTGATTTTTGCCATTGAAAAACGTCCAGAAATGATTGAAGCTACTGACTGAATGAAAGTAGCTGGCATCTCACTCTCTTTGAATCTTCTTTATCATGCTAAGAGGAGCAGGAAAAAGCAAAAAATTTCAGACTTGCACCTTGCAATGCGGAGAAATTACTGTTTGTGCATTTACAATATTCATTGATTTTTGCCATTGAAAAACATCATGTTATTGATATACCAGAAATGTTTGAAGCTACTGACTGAATGAAAGGAGCTGGCATCTCACTCTCTTTGAATCTTCTTTATCATGCTAAGAGGAGCAGGAAAAAGCAAAAAATTTCAGAATTGCACCTTGCAATGCGGAGAAATTACTGTTTGTGCATTTACAATATTCATTGATTTTTTCCATTGAAAAACATCATGTTATTCATATACCAGAAATGTTTGAAGCTACTGACTGAATGAAAGGAGCTGGCATCTCAATCTCTTTGAATCTTCTTTATCATGCTAAGAGGAGCAGGAAAAAGCAAAAAACTTCAGAATTGCACCTTGCAATGTGGAGAAATTACTGTTTGTGCATTTACAATATTCATTGATTTTTACCATTGAAAAACGTCCAGAAATGATTGAAGCTACTGAGTGAATGAAAGTAGCTGACATCTCACTCTCTTTGAATCTTCTTTATCATGCTAAGAGGAGCAGGAAAAAGCAAAAAATTTCAGACTTGCACCTTGCAATGCGGAGAAATTACTGTTTGTGCATTTACAATATTCATTGATTTTTGCCATTGAAAAACATCATGTTATTCATATACCAGAAATGTTTGAAGCTACTGACTGAATGAAAGGAGCTGGCATCTCACTCTCTTTGAATCTTCTTTATCATGCTAAGAGGAGCAGGAAAAAGCAAAAAATTTCAGAATTGCACCTTGCAATGCGGAGAAATTACTGTTTGTGCATTTACAATATTCATTGATTTTTGCCATTGAAAAACATCATGTTATTCATATACCAGAAATGTTTGAAGCTACTGACTGAATGAAAGGAGCTGACATCTCACTCTCTTTGAATCTTCTTTATCATGCTAAGAGGAGCAGGAAAAAGCAAAAAATTTCAGAATTGCACCTTGCAATGCGGAGAAATTACTGTTTGTGCATTTACAATATTCATTGATTTTTGCCATTGAAAAACGTCCAGAAATGATTGAAGCTACTGACTGAATGAAAGGAGCTGGCATCTCACTCTCTTTGAATCATGCTAAGAGGAGCAGGAAAAAGCAAAAAATTTCAGAATTGCACCTTGCAATGCGGAGAAATTACTGTTTGTGCATTTACAATATTCATTGATTTTTGCCATTGAAAAACATCATGTTATTCATATACCTGAAATGTTTGAAGCTACTGACTGAATGAAAGGAGCTGGCATCTCACTCTCTTTGAATCTTCTTTATCATGCTAAGAGGAGCAGGAAAAAGCAAAAAATATTATAATTGCACCTTGCAATGTGGAGAAATTACTGTTTGTGCATTTACAATATTCATTGATTTTTACCATTGAAAAACGTCCAGAAATGATTGAAGCTACTGACTGAATGAAAGTAGCTGGCATCTCACTCTCTTTGAATCTTCTTTATCATGCTAAGAGGAGCAGGAAAAAGCAAAAAATTTCAGACTTGCACCTTGCAATGCGGAGAAATTACTGTTTGTGCATTTACAATATTCATTGATTTTTGCCATTGAAAAACATCATGTTATTCATATACCAGAAATGTTTGAAGCTACTGACTGAATGAAAGGAGCTGGCATCTCACTCTCTTTGAATCTTCTTTATCATGCTAAGAGGAGCAGGAAAAAGCAAAAAATTTCAGAATTGCACCTTGCAATGCGGAGAAATTACTGTTTGTGCATTTACAATATTCATTGATTTTTGCCATTGAAAAACGTCCAGAAATGATTGAAGCTACTGACTGAATGAAAGGAGCTGGCATCTCACTCTCTTTGAATCTTCTTTATCATGCTAAGAGGAGCAGGAAAAAGCAAAAAATTTCAGAATTGCACCTTGCAATGCGGAGAAATTACTGTTTGTGCATTTACAATATTCATTGATTTTTACCATTGAAAAACGTCCAGAAATGATTGAAGCTACTGACTGAATGAAAGTAGCTGGCATCTCACTCTCTTTGAATCTTCTTTATCATGCTAAGAGGAGCAGGAAAGAGCAAAAAATTTCAGACTTGCACCTTGCAATGCGGAGAAATTACTGTTTGTGCATTTACAATATTCATTGATTTTTGCCATTGAAAAACATCATGTTATTCATATACCAGAAATGTTTGAAGCTACTGACTGAATGAAAGGAGCTGGCATCTCACTCTCTTTGAATCTTCTTTATCATGCTAAGAGGAGCAGGAAAAAGCAAAAAATTTCAGAATTGCACCTTGCAATGCGGAGAAATTACTGTTTGTGCATTTACAATATTCATTGATTTTTGCCATTGAAAAACATCATGTTATTCATATACCAGAAATGTTTGAAGCTACTGACTGAATGAAAGGAGCTGACATCTCACTCTCTTTGAATCTTCTTTATCATGCTAAGAGGAGCAGGAAAAAGCAAAAAATTTCAGAATTGCACCTTGCAATGCGGAGAAATTACTGTTTGTGCATTTACAATATTCATTGATTTTTGCCATTGAAAAACGTCCAGAAATGATTGAAGCTACTGACTGAATGAAAGGAGCTGGCATCTCACTCTCTTTGAATCATGCTAAGAGGAGCAGGAAAAAGCAAAAAATTTCAGAATTGCACCTTGCAATGCGGAGAAATTACTGTTTGTGCATTTACAATATTCATTGATTTTTGCCATTGAAAAACATCATGTTATTCATATACCAGAAATGTTTGAAGCTACTGACTGAATGAAAGGAGCTGGCATCTCACTCTCTTTGAATCTTCTTTATCATGCTAAGAGGAGCAGGAAAAAGCAAAAAATTTTAGAATTGCACCTTGCAATGTGGAGAAATTACTGTTTGTGCATTTACAATATTCATTGATTTTTACCATTGAAAAACGTCCAGAAATGATTGAAGCTACTGACTGAATGAAAGTAGCTGGCATCTCACTCTCTTTGAATCTTCTTTATCATGCTAAGAGGAGCAGGAAAAAGCAAAAAATTTCAGACTTGCACCTTGCAATGCGGAGAAATTACTGTTTGTGCATTTACAATATTCATTGATTTTTGCCATTGAAAAACATCATGTTATTCATATACCAGAAATGTTTGAAGCTACTGACTGAATGAAAGGAGCTGGCATCTCACTCTCTTTGAATCTTCTTTATCATGCTAAGAGGAGCAGGAAAAAGCAAAAAATTTCAGAATTGCACCTTGCAATGCGGAGAAATTACTGTTTGTGCATTTACAATATTCATTGATTTTTGCCATTGAAAAACGTCCAGAAATGATTGAAGCTACTGACTGAATGAAAGGAACTGGCATCTCACTCTCTTTGAATCTTCTTTATCATGCTAAGAGGAGGAGGAAAAAGCAAAAAATTTCAGAATTGCACCTTGCAATGAGGAGAAATTACTGTTTGTGCATTTACAATATTCATTGATTTTTGCCATTGAAAAACGTCCAGAAATGATTGAAGCTACTGACTGAATGAAAGGAGCTGGCATCTCACTCTCTTTGAATCTTCTTTATCATGCTAAGAGGAGCAGGAAAAAGCAAAAAATTTCAGAATTGCACCTTGCAATGCGGAGAAATTACTGTTTGTGCATTTACAATATTCATTGATTTTTGCCATTGAAAAACATGTTATTCATATACCAGAAATGTTTGAAGCTACTGACTGAATGAAAGGAGCTGGCACCTCAATCTCTTTGAATCTTCTTTATCATGCTAAGAGGAGCGGGAAAAAGCAAAAAATTTCAGAATTGCACCTTGCAATGCGGAGAAATTACTGTTTGTGCATTTACAATATTCATTGATTTTTGCCATTGAAAAACGTCCAGAAATGATTGAAGGTACTGACTGAATGAAAGGAGCTGGCATCTCACTCTCTTTGAATCTTCTTTATCATGCTAAGAGGAGCAGGAAAAAGCAAAAAATTTCAGAATTGCACCTTGCAATGCGGAGAAATTACTGTTTGTGCATTTACAATATTCATTGATTTTTGCCATTGAAAAACGTCCAGAAATGATTGAAGCTACTGACTGAATGAAAGGAGCTGGCATCTCACTCTCTTTGAATCTTCTTTATCATGCTAAGAGGAGCAGGAAAAAGCAAAAAATTTCAGAATTGCACCTTGCAATGCGGAGAAATTACTGTTTGTGCATTTACAATATTCATTGATTTTTGCCATTGAAAAACATCCAGAAATGATTGAAGCTACTGACTGAATGAAAGGAGCTGGCATCTCACTCTCTTTGAATCTTCTTTATCATGCTAAGATGAGCAGGAAAAAGCAAAAAATTTCAGAATTGCACCTTGCAATGCGGAGAAATTACTGTTTGTGCATTTACAATATTCATTGATTTTTGCCATTGAAAAACATCATGTTATTCATATACCAGAAATGTTTGAAGCTACTGACTGAATGAAAGGAGCTGGCATCTCACTCTCTTTGAATCTTCTTTATCATGCTAAGAGGAGCAGGAAAAAGCAAAAAATTTCAGAATTGCACCTTGCAATGTGGAGAAATTACTGTTTGTGCATTTACAATATTCATTGATTTTTACCATTGAAAAACGTCCAGAAATGATTGAAGCTACTGACTGAATGAAAGTAGCTGGCATCTCACTCTCTTTGAATCTTCTTTATCATGCTAAGAGGAGCAGGAAAAAGCAAAAAATTTCAGACTTGCACCTTGCAATGCGGAGAAATTACTGTTTGTGCATTGACAATATTCATTGATTTTTGCCATTGAAAAACATCATGTTATTCATATACCAGAAATGTTTGAAGCTACTGACTGAATGAAAGGAGCTGGCATCTCACTCTCTTTGAATCTTCTTTATCATGCTAAGAGGAGCAGGAAAAAGCAAAAAATTTCAGAATTGCACCTTGCAATGCGGAGAAATTACTGTTTGTGCATTTACAATATTCATTGATTTTTGCCATTGAAAAACATAATGTTATTCATATACCAGAAATGTTTGAAGCTACTGACTGAATGAAAGGAGCTGGCATCTCAATCTCTTTGAATCTTCTTTATCATGCTAAGAGGAGCATGAAAAAGCAAAAAATTTCAGAATTGCACCTTGCAATGTGGAGAAATTACTGTTTGTGCATTTACAATATTCATTGATTTTTACCATTGAAAAACGTCCAGAAATGATTGAAGCTACTGACTGAATGAAAGTAGCTGGCATCTCACTCTCTTTGAATCTTCTTTATCATGCTAAGAGGAGCAGGAAAAAGCAAAAAATTTCAGACTTGCACCTTGCAATGCGGAGAAATTACTGTTTGTGCATTTACAATATTCATTGATTTTTGCCATTGAAAAACATCATGTTATTCATATACCAGAAATGTTTGAAGCTACTGACTGAATGAAAGGAGCTGGCATCTCACTCTCTTTGAATCTTCTTTATCATGCTAAGAGGAGCAGAAAAAAGCAAAAAATTTCAGACTTGCACCTTGCAATGCGGAGAAATTACTGTTTGTGCATTTACAATATTCATTGATTTTTGCCATTGAAAAACATCATGTTATTCATATACCAGAAATGTTTGAAGCTACTGACTGAATGAAAGGAGCTGGCCTCTCACTCTCTTTGAATCTTCTTTATCATGCTAAGAGGAGCAGGAAAAAGCAAAAAATTTCAGAATTGCACCTTGCAATGCGGAGAAATTACTGTTTGTGCATTTACAATATTCATTGATTTTTGCCATTGAAAAACGTCCAGAAATGATTGAAGGTACTGACTGAATGAAAGGAGCTGGCATCTCACTCTCTTTGAATCTTCTTTATCATGCTAAGAGGAGCAGGAAAAAGCAAAAAATTTCAGAATTGCAACTTGCAATGCGGAGAAATTACTGTTTGTGCATTTACAATATTCATTGATTTTTGCCATTGAAAAACGTCCAGAAATGATTGAAGCTACTGACTGAATGAAAGGAGCTGGCATCTCACTCTCTTTGAATCTTCTTTATCATGCTAAGTGGAGCAGGAAAAAGCAAAAAATTTCAGAATTGCACCTTGCAATGCGGAGAAATTACAGTTTGTGCATTTACAATATTCATTGATTTTTGCCATTGAAAAACGTCCAGAAATGATTGAAGCTACTGACTGAATGAAAGGAGCTGGCATCTCACTCTCTTTGAATCTTCTTTAACATGCTAAGAGGAGCAGGAAAAAGCAAAAAATTTCAGAATTGCACCTTGCAATGCGGAGAAATTACTGTTTGTGCATTTACAATATTCGTTGATTTTTGCCATTGAAAAACGTCCAGAAATGATTGAAGCTACTGACTGAATGAAAGGAGCTGGCATCTCACTCTCTTTGAATCTTCTTTATCATGCTAAGAGGAGCAGGAAAAAGCAAAAAATTTCAGAATTGCACCTTGCAATGCGGAGAAATTACAGTTTGTGCATTTACAATATTCATTGATTTTTGCCATTGAAAAACGTCCAGAAATGATTGAAGCTACTGACTGAATGAAAGGAGCTGGCATCTCACTCTCTTTGAATCTTCTTTATCATGCTAAGAGGAGCAGGAAAAAGCAAAAAATTTCAAAATTGCACCTTGCAATGCGGAGAATTTACTGTTTGTGCATTTACAATATTCATTGATTTTTGCCATTGAAAAACATGTTATTCATATACCAGAAATGTTTGAAGCTCCTGACTGAATGAAAGGAGCTGGCACCTCACTCTCTTTGAATCTTCTTTATCATGCTAAGAGGAGCAGGAAAAAGCAAAAAATTTCAGAATTGCACCTTGCAATGCGGAGAAATTACTGTTTGTGCATTTACAATATTCATTGATTTTTGCCATTGAAAAACGTCCAGAAATGATTGAAGCTACTGACTGAATGAAAGGAGCTGGCATCTCACTCTCTTTGAATCTTCTTTATCATGCTAAGAGGAGCAGGAAAAAGCAAAAAATTTCAGAATTGCACCTTGCAATGCGGAGAAATTACTGTTTGTGCATTTACAATATTCATTGATTTTTGCCATTGAAAAATGTCCAGAAATGATTGAAGCTACTGACTGAATGAAAGGAGCTGGCATCTCACTCTCTTTGAATCTTCTTTATCATGCTAAGAGGAGCAGGAAAAAGCAAAAAATTTCAGAATTGCGCCTTGCAATGCGGAGAAATTACTGTTTGTGCATTTACAAAATTCATTGATTTTTGCCATTGAAAAACATCATGTTATTCATATACCAGAAATGATTGAAGCTACTGACTGAATGAAAGGAGCTGGCATCTCACTCTCTTTGAATCTTCTTTATCATGCTAAGAGGAGCAGGAAAAAGCAAAAAATTTCAGAATTGCACCTTGCAATGCGGAGAAATTACAGTTTGTGCATTTACAATATTCATTGATTTTTGCCATTGAAAAATGTCCAGAAATGATTGAAGCTACTGACTGAATGAAAGGAGCTGGCATCTCACTCTCTTTGAATTTTCTTTATCATGCTAAGAGGAGCAGGAAAAAGCAAAAAATTTCAGAATTGCACCTTGCAATGCGGAGAAATTACTGTTTGTGCATTTACAATATTCGTTGATTTTTGCCATTGAAAAACGTCCAGAAATGATTGAAGCTACTGACTGAATGAAAGGAGCTGGCATCTCACTCTCTTTGAATCTTCTTTATCATGCTAAGAGGAGCAGGAAAAAGCAAAAAATTTCAGAATTGCACCTTGCAATGCGGAGAAATTACTGTTTGTGCATTTACAATATTCATTGATTTTTGCCATTGAAAAACATCATGTTATTCATATACCAGAAATGTTTGAAGCTACTGACTGAATGAAAGGAGCTGGCATCTCACTCTCTTTGAATCTTCTTTATCATGCTAAGAGGAGCAGGAAAAAGCAAAAAATTTCAGAATTGCACCTTGCAATGCGGAGAAATTACTGTTTGTGCATTTACAATATTCATTGATTTTTGCCATTGAAAAACATAATGTTATTCATATACCAGAAATGTTTGAAGCTACTGACTGAATGAAAGGAGCTGGCATCTCAATCTCTTTGAATCTTCTTTATCATGCTAAGAGGAGCATGAAAAAGCAAAAAATTTCAGAATTGCACCTTGCAATGTGGAGAAATTACTGTTTGTGCATTTACAATATTCATTGATTTTTACCATTGAAAAACGTCCAGAAATGATTGAAGCTACTGACTGAATGAAAGTAGCTGGCATCTCACTCTCTTTGAATCTTCTTTATCATGCTAAGAGGAGCAGGAAAAAGCAAAAAATTTCAGACTTGCACCTTGCAATGCGGAGAAATTACTGTTTGTGCATTTACAATATTCATTGATTTTTGCCATTGAAAAACATCATGTTATTCATATACCAGAAATGTTTGAAGCTACTGACTGAATGAAAGGAGCTGGCATCTCACTCTCTTTGAATCTTCTTTATCATGCTAAGAGGAGCAGAAAAAAGCAAAAAATTTCAGACTTGCACCTTGCAATGCGGAGAAATTACTGTTTGTGCATTTACAATATTCATTGATTTTTGCCATTGAAAAACATCATGTTATTCATATACCAGAAATGTTTGAAGCTACTGACTGAATGAAAGGAGCTGGCATCTCACTCTCTTTGAATCTTCTTTATCATGCTAAGAGGAGCAGGAAAAAGCAAAAAATTTCAGAATTGCACCTTGCAATGCGGAGAAATTACTGTTTGTGCATTTACAATATTCATTGATTTTTGCCATTGAAAAACGTACAGAAATGATTGAAGGTACTGACTGAATGAAAGGAGCTGGCATCTCACTCTCTTTGAATCTTCTTTATCATGCTAAGAGGAGCAGGAAAAAGCAAAAAATTTCAGAATTGCAACTTGCAATGCGGAGAAATTACTGTTTGTGCATTTACAATATTCATTGATTTTTGCCATTGAAAAACGTCCAGAAATGATTTAAGCTACTGACTGAATGAAAGGAGCTGGCATCTCACTCTCTTTGAATCTTCTTTATCATGCTAAGTGGAGCAGGAAAAAGCAAAAAATTTCAGAATTGCAGCTTGCAATGCGGAGAAATTACAGTTTGTGCATTTACAATATTCATTGATTTTTGCCATTGAAAAACGTCCAGAAATGATTGAAGCTACTGACTGAATGAAAGGAGCTGGCATCTCACTCTCTTTGAATCTTCTTTATCATGCTAAGAGGAGCAGGAAAAAGCAAAAAATTTCAGAATTGCACCTTGCAATGCGGAGAAATTACTGTTTGTGCATTTACAATATTCGTTGATTTTTGCCATTGAAAAACGTCCAGAAATGATTGAAGCTACTGACTGAATGAAAGGAGCTGGCATCTCACTCTCTTTGAATCTTCTTTATCATGCTAAGAGGAGCAGGAAAAAGCAAAAAATTTCAGAATTGCACCTTGCAATGCGGAGAAATTACAGTTTGTGCATTTACAATATTCATTGATTTTTGCCATTGAAAAACGTCCAGAAATGATTGAAGCTACTGACTGAATGAAAGGAGCTGGCATCTCACTCTCTTTGAATCTTCTTTATCATGCTAAGTGGAGCAGGAAAAAGCAAAAAATTTCAGAATTGCACCTTGCAATGCGGAGAATTTACTGTTTGTGCATTTACAATATTCATTGATTTTTGCCATTGAAAAACATGTTATTCATATACCAGAAATGTTTGAAGCTCCTGACTGAATGAAAGGAGCTGGCACCTCACTCTCTTTGAATCTTCTTTATCATGCTAAGAGGAGCAGGAAAAAGCAAAAAATTTCAGAATTGCACCTTGCAATGCGGAGAAATTACTGTTTGTGCATTTACAATATTCATTGATTTTTGCCATTGAAAAACGTCCAGAAATGATTGAAGCTACTGACTGAATGAAAGGAGCTGGCATCTCACTCTCTTTGAATCTTCTTTATCATGCTAAGAGGAGCAGGAAAAAGCAAAAAATTTCAGAATTGCACCTTGCAATGCGGAGAAATTACTGTTTGTGCATTTACAATATTCATTGATTTTTGCCATTGAAAAATGTCCAGAAATGATTGAAGCTACTGACTGAATGAAAGGAGCTGGCATCTCACTCTCTTTGAATCTTCTTTATCATGCTAAGAGGAGCAGGAAAAAGCAAAAAATTTCAGAATTGCGCCTTGCAATGCGGAGAAATTACTGTTTGTGCATTTACAAAATTCATTGATTTTTGCCATTGAAAAACATCATGTTATTCATATACCAGAAATGATTGAAGCTACTGACTGAAGGAAAGGAGCTGGCATCTCACTCTCTTTGAATCTTCTTTACCATGCTAAGAGGAGCAGGAAAAAGCAAAAAATTTCAGAATTGCACCTTGCAATGCGGAGAATTTACTGTTTGTGCATTTACAATATTCATTGATTTTTGCCATTGAAAAACGTCCAGAAATGATTGAAGCTACTGACTGAATGAAAGGAGCTGGCATCTCACTCTCTTTGAATCTTCTTTATCATGCTAAGAGGAGCAGGAAAAAGCAAAAAATTTCAGAATTGCACCTTGCAATGCGGAGAAATTACAGTTTGTGCATTTACAATATTCATTGATTTTTGCCATTGAAAAACGTCCAGAAATGATTGAAGCTACGGACTGAATGAAAGGAGCTGGCATCTCACTCTCTTTGAATCTTCTTTATCATGCTAAGAGGAGCAGGAAAAAGCAAAAAATTTCAGAATTGCACCTTGCAATACGGAGAAATTACTCTTTGTGCATTTACAATATTCGTTGATTTTTGCCATTGAAAAACGTCCAGAAATGATTGAAGCTACTGACTGAATGAAAGGAGCTGGCATCTCACTCTCTTTGAATCTTCTTTATCATGCTAAGAGGAGCAGGAAAAAGCAAAAAATTTCAGAATTGCACCTTGCAATGCAGAGAAATTACAGTTTGTGCATTTACAATATTCATTGATTTTTGCCATTGAAAAACGTCCAGAAATGATTGAAGCTACTGACTGAATGAAAGGAGCTGGCATCTCACTCTCTTTGAATCTTCTTTATCATGCTAAGAGGAGCAGGAAAAAGCAAAAAATTTCAGAATTGCACCTTGCAATGCGGAGAAATTACTGTTTGTGCATTTACAATATTCATTGATTTTTGCCATTGAAAAACATGTTATTCATATACCAGAAATGTTTGAAGCTCCTGACTGAATGAAAGGAGCTGGCACCTCACTCTCTTTGAATCTTCTTTATCATGCTAAGAGGAGCAGGAAAAAGCAAAAAATTTCAGAATTGCACCTTGCAATGCGGAGAAATTACTGTTTGTGCATTTACAATATTCATTGATTTTTGCCATTGAAAAACGTCCAGAAATGATTGTAGCTACTGACTGAATGAAAGGAGCTGGCATCTCACTCTCTTTGAATCTTCTTTATCATGCTAAGAGGAGCAGGAAAAAGCAAAAAATTTCAGAATTGCACCTTGCAATGCGGAGAAATTACTGTTTGTGCATTTACAATATTCATTGATTTTTGCCATTGAAAAATGTCCAGAAATGATTGAAGCTACTGACTGAATGAAAGGAGCTGGCATCTCACTCTCTTTGAATCTTCTTTATCATGCTAAGAGGAGCAGGAAAAAGCAAAAAATTTCAGAATTGCGCCTTGCAATGCGGAGAAATTACTGTTTGTGCATTTACAAAATTCATTGATTTTTGCCATTGAAAAACATCATGTTATTCATATACCAGAAATGATTGAAGCTACCGACTGAAGGAAAGGAGCTGGCATCTCACTCTCTTTGAATCTTCTTTATCATACTAAGAGGAGCAGGAAAAAGCAAAAAATTTCAGAATTGCACCTTGCAATGCGTAGAAATTACTGTTTGTGCATTTACAATATTCATTGATTTTTGCGATTGAAAAACATCATGTTATTCATATACCAGAAATGATTGAAGCTACTGACTGAATGAAAGGAGCTGGCATCTCACTCTCTTTGAATCTTCTTTATCATGCTAAGAGGAGCAGGAAAAAGCAAAAAATTTCAGAATTGCACCTTGCAATGCGGAGAAATTACAGTTTGTGCATTTACAATATTCATTGATTTTTGCCATTGAAAAACGTCCAGAAATGATTGAAGCTACTGACTGAATGAAAGGAGCTGGCATCTCACTCTCTTTGAATCTTCTTTATCATGCTAAGAGGAGCAGGAAAAAGCAAAAAATTTCAGAATTGCACCTTGCAATGCGGAGAAATTACTGTTTGTGCATTTACAATATTCATTGATTTTTGCCATTGAAAAACGTCCAGAAATGATTGAAGGTACTGACTGAATGAAAGGAGCTGGCATCTCACTCTCTTTGAATCTTCTTTATCATGCTAAGAGGAGCAGGAAAAAGCAAAAAATTTCAGAATTGCACCTTGCAATGCGGAGAAATTACTGTTTGTGCATTTACAATATTCATTGATTTTTGCCATTGAAAAACGTCCAGAAATGATTGAAGCTACTGACTGAATGAAAGGAGCTGGCATCTCACTCTCTTTGAATCTTCTTTATCATGCTAAGAGGAGCAGGAAAAAGCAAAAAATTTCAGAATTGCACCTTGCAATGCGGAGAAATTACTGTTTGTGCATTTACAATATTCATTGATTTTTGCCATTGAAAAATGTCCAGAAATGATTGAAGCTACTGACTGAATGAAAGGAGCTGGCATCTCACTCTCTTTGAATCTTCTTTATCATGCTAAGAGGAGCAGGAAAAAGCAAAAAATTTCAGAATTGCGCCTTGCAATGCGGAGAAATTACTGTTTGTGCATTTACAAAATTCATTGATTTTTGCCATTGAAAAACATCATGTTATTCATATACCAGAAATGATTGAAGCTACTGACTGAAGGAAAGGATCTGGCATCTCACTCTCTTTGAATCTTCTTTATCATGCTTAGAGGAGCAGGAAAAAGCAAAAAATTTCAGAATTGCACCTTGCAATGCGGAGAAATTACTGTTTGTGCATTTACAATATTCATTGATTTTTGCCATTGAAAAACGTCCAGAAATGATTGAAGCTACTGACTGAATGAAAGGAGCTGGCATCTCACTCTCTTTGAATCTTCTTTATCATGCTAAGAGGAGCAGGAAAAAGCAAAAAATTTCAGAATTGCACCTTGCAATGCGGAGAAATTACTGTTTGTGCATTTACAATATTCATTGATTTTTACCATTGAAAAACATCATGTTATTCATATACCAGAAATGTTTGAAGCTACTGACTGAATGAAAGGAGCTGGCATCTCACTCTCTTTGAATCTCTTTATCATGCTAAGAGGAGCAGGAAAAAGCAAAAAATTTCAGAATTGCACCTTGCAATGCGGAGAAATTACTGTTTGTGCATTTACAATATTCATTGATTTTTGCCATTGAAAAACGTCCAGAAATGATTGAAGCTACTGACTGAATGAAAGGAGCTGGCATCTCACTCTCTTTGAATCTTCTTTATCATGCTAAGAGGAGCAGGAAAAAGCAAAAAATTTCAGAATTGCACCTTGCAATGCGGAGAAATTACAGTTTGTGCATTTACAATATTCATTGATTTTTGCCATTGAAAAACGTCCAGAAATGATTGAAGCTACTGACTGAATGAAAGGAGCTGGCATCTCACTCTCTTTGAATCTTCTTTATCATGCTAAGTGGAGCAGGAAAAAGCAAAAAATTTCAGAATTGCACCTTGCAATGCGGAGAATTTACTGTTTGTGCATTTACAATATTCATTGATTTTTGCCATTGAAAAACATGTTATTCATATACCAGAAATGTTTGAAGCTCCTGACTGAATGAAAGGAGCTGGCACCTCACTCTCTTTGAATCTTCTTTATCATGCTAAGAGGAGCAGGAAAAAGCAAAAAATTTCAGAATTGCACCTTGCAATGCGGAGAAATTACTGTTTGTGCATTTACAATATTCATTGATTTTTGCCATTGAAAAACGTCCAGAAATGATTGAAGCTACTGACTGAATGAAAGGAGCTGGCATCTCACTCTCTTTGAATCTTCTTTATCATGCTAAGAGGAGCAGGAAAAAGCAAAAAATTTCAGAATTGCACCTTGCAATGCGGAGAAATTACTGTTTGTGCATTTACAATATTCATTGATTTTTGCCATTGAAAAATGTCCAGAAATGATTGAAGCTACTGACTGAATGAAAGGAGCTGGCATCTCACTCTCTTTGAATCTTCTTTATCATGCTAAGAGGAGCAGGAAAAAGCAAAAAATTTCAGAATTGCGCCTTGCAATGCGGAGAAATTACTGTTTGTGCATTTACAAAATTCATTGATTTTTGCCATTGAAAAACATCATGTTATTCATATACCAGAAATGATTGAAGCTACTGACTGAAGGAAAGGAGCTGGCATCTCACTCTCTTTGAATCTTCTTTACCATGCTAAGAGGAGCAGGAAAAAGCAAAAAATTTCAGAATTGCACCTTGCAATGCGGAGAATTTACTGTTTGTGCATTTACAATATTCATTGATTTTTGCCATTGAAAAACGTCCAGAAATGATTGAAGCTACTGACTGAATGAAAGGAGCTGGCATCTCACTCTCTTTGAATCTTCTTTATCATGCTAAGAGGAGCAGGAAAAAGCAAAAAATTTCAGAATTGCACCTTGCAATGCGGAGAAATTACAGTTTGTGCATTTACAATATTCATTGATTTTTGCCATTGAAAAACGTCCAGAAATGATTGAAGCTACGGACTGAATGAAAGGAGCTGGCATCTCACTCTCTTTGAATCTTCTTTATCATGCTAAGAGGAGCAGGAAAAAGCAAAAAATTTCAGAATTGCACCTTGCAATACGGAGAAATTACTCTTTGTGCATTTACAATATTCGTTGATTTTTGCCATTGAAAAACGTCCAGAAATGATTGAAGCTACTGACTGAATGAAAGGAGCTGGCATCTCACTCTCTTTGAATCTTCTTTATCATGCTAAGAGGAGCAGGAAAAAGCAAAAAATTTCAGAATTGCACCTTGCAATGCAGAGAAATTACAGTTTGTGCATTTACAATATTCATTGATTTTTGCCATTGAAAAACGTCCAGAAATGATTGAAGCTACTGACTGAATGAAAGGAGCTGGCATCTCACTCTCTTTGAATCTTCTTTATCATGCTAAGAGGAGCAGGAAAAAGCAAAAAATTTCAGAATTGCACCTTGCAATGCGGAGAAATTACTGTTTGTGCATTTACAATATTCATTGATTTTTGCCATTGAAAAACATGTTATTCATATACCAGAAATGTTTGAAGCTCCTGACTGAATGAAAGGAGCTGGCACCTCACTCTCTTTGAATCTTCTTTATCATGCTAAGAGGAGCAGGAAAAAGCAAAAAATTTCAGAATTGCACCTTGCAATGCGGAGAAATTACTGTTTGTGCATTTACAATATTCATTGATTTTTGCCATTGAAAAACGTCCAGAAATGATTGTAGCTACTGACTGAATGAAAGGAGCTGGCATCTCACTCTCTTTGAATCTTCTTTATCATGCTAAGAGGAGCAGGAAAAAGCAAAAAATTTCAGAATTGCACCTTGCAATGCGGAGAAATTACTGTTTGTGCATTTACAATATTCATTGATTTTTGCCATTGAAAAATGTCCAGAAATGATTGAAGCTACTGACTGAATGAAAGGAGCTGGCATCTCACTCTCTTTGAATCTTCTTTATCATGCTAAGAGGAGCAGGAAAAAGCAAAAAATTTCAGAATTGCGCCTTGCAATGCGGAGAAATTACTGTTTGTGCATTTACAAAATTCATTGATTTTTGCCATTGAAAAACATCATGTTATTCATATACCAGAAATGATTGAAGCTACTGACTGAAGGAAAGGAGCTGGCATCTCACTCTCTTTGAATCTTCTTTATCATACTAAGAGGAGCAGGAAAAAGCAAAAAATTTCAGAATTGCACCTTGCAATGCGGAGAAATTACTGTTTGTGCATTTACAATATTCATTGATTTTTGCGATTGAAAAACATCATGTTATTCATATACCAGAAATGATTGAAGCTACTGACTGAATGAAAGGAGCTGGCATCTCACTCTCTTTGAATCTTCTTTATCATGCTAAGAGGAGCAGGAAAAAGCAAAAAATTTCAGAATTGCACCTTGCAATGCGGAGAAATTACAGTTTGTGCATTTACAATATTCATTGATTTTTGCCATTGAAAAACGTCCAGAAATGATTGAAGCTACTGACTGAATGAAAGGAGCTGGCATCTCACTCTCTTTGAATCTTCTTTATCATGCTAAGAGGAGCAGGAAAAAGCAAAAAATTTCAGAATTGCACCTTGCAATGCGGAGAAATTACTGTTTGTGCATTTACAATATTCATTGATTTTTGCCATTGAAAAACGTCCAGAAATGATTGAAGGTACTGACTGAATGAAAGGAGCTGGCATCTCACTCTCTTTGAATCTTCTTTATCATGCTAAGAGGAGCAGGAAAAAGCAAAAAATTTCAGAATTGCACCTTGCAATGCGGAGAAATTACTGTTTGTGCATTTACAATATTCATTGATTTTTGCCATTGAAAAACGTCCAGAAATGATTGAAGCTACTGACTGAATGAAAGGAGCTGGCATCTCACTCTCTTTGAATCTTCTTTATCATGCTAAGAGGAGCAGGAAAAAGCAAAAAATTTCAGAATTGCACCTTGCAATGCGGAGAAATTACTGTTTGTGCATTTACAATATTCATTGATTTTTGCCATTGAAAAATGTCCAGAAATGATTGAAGCTACTGACTGAATGAAAGGAGCTGGCATCTCACTCTCTTTGAATCTTCTTTATCATGCTAAGAGGAGCAGGAAAAAGCAAAAAATTTCAGAATTGCGCCTTGCAATGCGGAGAAATTACTGTTTGTGCATTTACAAAATTCATTGATTTTTGCCATTGAAAAACATCATGTTATTCATATACCAGAAATGATTGAAGCTACTGACTGAAGGAAAGGATCTGGCATCTCACTCTCTTTGAATCTTCTTTATCATGCTTAGAGGAGCAGGAAAAAGCAAAAAATTTCAGAATTGCACCTTGCAATGCGGAGAAATTACTGTTTGTGCATTTACAATATTCATTGATTTTTGCCATTGAAAAACGTCCAGAAATGATTGAAGCTACTGACTGAATGAAAGGAGCTGGCATCTCACTCTCTTTGAATCTTCTTTATCATGCTAAGAGGAGCAGGAAAAAGCAAAAAATTTCAGAATTGCACCTTGCAATGCGGAGAAATTACTGTTTGTGCATTTACAATATTCATTGATTTTTGCGATTGAAAAACATCATGTTATTCATATACCAGAAATGATTGAAGCTACTGACTGAATGAAAGGAGCTGGCATCTCACTCTCTTTGAATCTTCTTTATCATGCTAAGAGGAGCAGGAAAAAGCAAAAAATTTCAGAATTGCACCTTGCAATGCGGAGAAATTACTGTTTGTGCATTTACAATATTCATTGATTTTTGCCATTGAAAAACATCCAGAAATGATTGAAGCTACTGACTGAATGAAAGGAGCTGGCATCTCACTCTCTTTGAATCTTCTTTATCATGCTAAGAGGAGCAGGAAAAAGCAAAAAATTTCAGAATTGCACCTTGCAATGCGGAGAAATTACTGTTTGTGCATTTACAATATTCATTGATTTTTGCTATTGAAAAACATCATGTTATTCATATACCAGAAATGATTGAAGCTACTGACTGAATGAAAGGAGCTGGCATCTCACTCTCTTTGAATCTTCTTTATCATGCTAAGAGGAGCAGGAAAAAGCAAAAAATTTCAGAATTGCACCTTGCAATGCGGAGAAATTACAGTTTGTGCATTTACAATATTCATTGATTTTTGCCATTGAAAAACGTCCAGAAATGATTGAAGCTACTGACTGAATGAAAGGAGCTGGCATCTCACTCTCTTTGAATCTTCTTTATCATGCTAAGAGGAGCAGGAAAAAGCAAAAAATTTCAGAATTGCACCTTGCAATGCGGAGAAATTACTGTTTGTGCATTTACAATATTCATTGATTTTTGCGATTGAAAAACATCATGTTATTCATATACCAGAAATGATTGAAGCTACTGACTGAATGAAAGGAGCTGGCATCTCACTCTCTTTGAATCTTCTTTATCATGCTAAGAGGAGCAGGAAAAAGTAAAAAATTTCAGAATTGCACCTTGCAATGCGGAGAAATTACTGTTTGTGCATTTACAATATTCAATGATTTTTGCCATTGAAAAACGTCCAGAAATGATTGAAGCTACTGACTGAATGAAATGAGCTGGCATCTCACTCTCTTTGAATCTTGTTTATCATGCTAAGAGGAGCAGGAAAAAGCAAAAAATTTCAGAATTGCACCTTGCAATGCGGAGAAATTACTGTTTGTGCATTTACAATATTCATTGATTTTTGCCATTGAAAAACGTCCAGAAATGATTGAAGCTACTGACTGAATGAAAGGAGCTGGCATCTCACTCTCTTTGAATCTTCTTTATCATGCTAAGAGGAGCAGGAAAAAGCAAAAAATTTCAGAATTGCACCTTGCAATGCGGAGAAAATACTGTTTGTGCATTTACAATATTCATTGATTTTTGCGATTGAAAAACATCATGTTATTCATATACCAGAAATGATTGAAGCTACTGACTGAATGAAAGGAGCTGGCATCTCACTCTCTTTGAATCTTCTTTATCATGCTAAGAGGAGCAGGAAAAAGCAAAAAATTTCAGAATTGCACCTTGCAATGCGGAGAAATTACTGTTTGTGCATTTACAATATTCATTGATTTTTGCCATTGAAAAACATCCAGAAATGATTGAAGCTACTGACTGAATGAAAGGAGCTGGCATCTCACTCTCTTTGAATCTTCTTTATCATGCTAAGAGGAGCAGGAAAAAGCAAAAAATTTCAGAATTGCACCTTGCAATGCGGAGAAATTACTGTTTGTGCATTTACAATATTCATTGATTTTTGCTATTGAAAAACATCATGTTATTCATATACCAGAAATGATTGAAGCTACTGACTGAATGAAAGGAGCTGGCATCTCACTCTCTTTGAATCTTCTTTATCATGCTAAGAGGAGCAGGAAAAAGCAAAAAATTTCAGAATTGCACCTTGCAATGCGGAGAAATTACAGTTTGTGCATTTACAATATTCATTGATTTTTGCCATTGAAAAACGTCCAGAAATGATTGAAGCTACTGACTGAATGAAAGGAGCTGGCATCTCACTCTCTTTGAATCTTCTTTATCATGCTAAGAGGAGCAGGAAAAAGCAAAAAATTTCAGAATTGCACCTTGCAATGCGGAGAAATTACTGTTTGTGCATTTACAATATTCATTGATTTTTGCGATTGAAAAACATCATGTTATTCATATACCAGAAATGATTGAAGCTACTGACTGAATGAAAGGAGCTGGCATCTCACTCTCTTTGAATCTTCTTTATCATGCTAAGAGGAGCAGGAAAAAGTAAAAAATTTCAGAATTGCACCTTGCAATGCGGAGAAATTACTGTTTGTGCATTTACAATATTCAATGATTTTTGCCATTGAAAAACGTCCAGAAATGATTGAAGCTACTGACTGAATGAAATGAGCTGGCATCTCACTCTCTTTGAATCTTGTTTATCATGCTAAGAGGAGCAGGAAAAAGCAAAAAATTTCAGAATTGCACCTTGCAATGCGGAGAAATTACTGTTTGTGCATTTACAATATTCATTGATTTTTGCCATTGAAAAACGTCCAGAAATGATTGAAGCTACTGACTGAATGAAAGGAGCTGGCATCTCACTCTCTTTGAATCTTCTTTATCATGCTAAGAGGAGCAGGAAAAAGCAAAAAATTTCAGAATTGCACCTTGCAATGCGGAGAAATTACTGTTTGTGCATTTACAATATTCATTGATTTTTGCCATTGAAAAACATCATGTTATTCATATACCAGAAATGATTGAAGCTACTGACTGAATGAAAGGAGCTGGCATCTCACTCTCTTTGAATCTTCTTTATCATGCTAAGAGGAGCAGGAAAAAGTAAAAAATTTCAGAATTGCACCTTGCAATGCGGAGAAATTACTGTTTGTGCATTTATAATATTCAATGATTTTTGCCATTGAAAAACGTCCAGAAATGATTGAAGCTACTGACTGAACGAAAGGAGCTGGCATCTCACTCTCTTTGAATCTTCTTTATCATGCTAAGAGGAGCAGGAAAAAGCAAAAAATTTCAGAATTGCACCTTGCAATGCGGAGAAATTACTGTTTGTGCATTTACAATATTCATTGATTTTTGCCATTGAAAAACATCATGTTATTCATGTACCAGAAATGTTTGAAGCTACTGACTGAATGAAAGGAGCTGGCATCTCACTCTCTTTGAATCTTCTTTATCATGCTAAGAGGAGCAGGAAAAAGCAAAAAATTTCAGAATTGCACATTGCAATGCGGAGAAATTACTGTTTGTGCATTTACAATATTCATTGATTTTTGCCATTGAAAAACGTCCAGAAATGATTGAAGCTACTGACTGAATGAAAGGAGCTGGCATCTCACTCTCTTTGAATCTTCTTTATCATGCTAAGAGGAGCAGGAAAAAGCAAAAAATTTCAGAATTGCACCTTGCAATGCGGAGAAATTACTGTTTGTGCATTTACAATATTCATTGATTTTTGCCATTGAAAAACGTCCAGAAATGATTGAAGCTACTGACTGAATGAAAGGAGCTGGCATCTCACTCTCTTTGAATCTTCTTTATCATGCTAAGAGGAGCAGGAAAAAGCAAAAAATTTCAGAATTGCACCTTGCAATGCGGAGAAATTACTGTTTGTGCATTTACAATATTCAATGATTTTTGCCATTGAAAAATGTCCAGAAATGATTGAAGCTACTGACTGAATGAAAGGAGCTGGCATCTCACTCTCTTTGAATCTTCTTTATCATGCTAAGAGGAGCAGGAAAAAGCAAAAAATTTCAGAATTGCGCCTTGCAATGCGGAGAAATTACTGTTTGTGCATTTACAAAATTCATTGATTTTTGCCATTGAAAAACATGTTATTCATATACCAGAAATGATTGAAGCTACTGACTGAAGGAAAGGATCTGGCATCTCACTCTCTTTGAATCTTCTTTATCATGCTAAGAGGAGCAGGAAAAAGCAAAAAATTTCAGAATTGCACCTTGCAATGCGGAGAAATTACTGTTTGTGCATTTACAATATTCATTGATTTTTGCCATTGAAAAACGTCCAGAAATGATTGAAGCTACTGACTGAATGAAAGGAGCTGGCATCTCACTCTCTTTGAATCTTCTTTATCATGCTAAGAGGAGCAGGAAAAAGCAAAAAATTTCAGAATTGCACCTTGCAATGCGGAGAAATTACTGTTTGTGCATTTACAATATTCATTGATTTTTGCCATTGAAAAACGTCCAGAAATGATTGAAGCTACTGACTGAATGAAAGGAGCTGGCATCTCACTCTCTTTGAATCTTCTTTATCATGCTAAGAGGAGCAGGAAAAAGCAAAAAATTTCAGAATTGCACCTTGCAATGCGGAGAAATTACTGTTTGTGCATTTACAATATTCATTGATTTTTGCCATTGAAAAATGTCCAGAAATGATTGAAGCTACTGACTGAATGAAAGGAGCTGGCATCTCACTCTCTTTGAATATTCTTTATCATGCTAAGAGGAACAGGAAAAAGCAAAAAATTTCAGAATTGCGCCTTGCAATGCGGAGAAATTACTGTTTGTGCATTTACAAAATTCATTGATTTTTGCCATTGAAAAACATCATGTTATTCATATACCAGAAATGATTGAAGCTACTGACTGAAGGAAAGGATCTGGCATCTCACTCTCTTTGAATCTTCTTTATCATGCTAAGAGGAGCAGGAAAAAGCAAAAAATTTCAGAATTGCACCTTGCAATGCAGAGAAATTACTGTTTGTGCATTTACAATATTCATTGATTTTTGTCATTGAAAAACGTCCAGAAATGATTGAAGCTACTGACTGAATGAAAGGAGCTGGCATCTCACTCTCTTTGAATCTTCTTTATCATGCTAAGAGGAGCAGGAAAAAGCAAAAAATTTCAGAATTGCACCTTGCAATGCGGAGAAATTACTGTTTGTGCATTTACAATATTCATTGATTTTTGCCATTGAAAAATGTCCAGAAATGATTGAAGCTACTGACTGAATGAAAGGAGCTGGCATCTCACTCTCTTTGAATCTTCTTTATCATGCTAAGAGGAGCAGGAAAAAGCAAAAAATTTCAGAATTGCACATTGCAATGCGGAGAAATTACTGTTTGTGCATTTACAATATTCATTGATTTTTGCCATTGAAAAACGTCCAGAAATGATTGAAGCTACTGACTGAATGAAAGGAGCTGGCATCTCACTCTCTTTGAATCTTCTTTATCATGCTAAGAGGAGCAGGAAAAAGCAAAAAATTTCAGAATTGCACCTTGCAATGCGGAGAAATTACTGTTTGTGCATTTACAATATTCATTGATTTTTGCCATTGAAAAACGTCCAGAAATGATTGAAGCTACTGACTGAATGAAAGGAGCTGGCATCTCACTCTCTTTGAATCTTCTTTATCATGCTAAGAGGAGCAGGAAAAAGCAAAAAATTTCAGAATTGCACCTTGCAATGCGGAGAAATTACTGTTTGTGCATTTACAATATTCATTGATTTTTGCCATTGAAAAATGTCCAGAAATGATTGAAGCTACTGACTGAATGAAAGGAGCTGGCATCTCACTCTCTTTGAATCTTCTTTATCATGCTAAGAGGAGCAGGAAAAAGCAAAAAATTTCAGAATTGCGCCTTGCAATGCGGAGAAATTACTGTTTGTGCATTTACAAAATTCATTGATTTTTGCCATTGAAAAACATCATGTTATTCATATACCAGAAATGATTGAAGCTACTGACTGAAGGAAAGGATCTGGCATCTCACTCTCTTTGAATCTTCTTTATCATGCTAAGAGGAGCAGGAAAAAGCAAAAAATTTCAGAATTGCACCTTGCAATGCGGAGAAATTACTGTTTGTGCATTTACAATATTCATTGATTTTTGCCATTGAAAAACGTCCAGAAATGATTGAAGCTACTGACTGAATGAAAGGAGCTGGCATCTCACTCTCTTTGAATCTTCTTTATCATGCTAAGAGGAGCAGGAAAAAGCAAAAAATTTCAGAATTGCACCTTGCAATGCGGAGAAATTACTGTTTGTGCATTTACAATATTCATTGATTTTTGCCATTGAAAAACGTCCAGAAATGATTGAAGCTACTGACTGAACGAAAGGAGCTGGCATCTCACTCTCTTTGAATCTTCTTTATCATGCTAAGAGGAGCAGGAAAAAGCAAAAAATTTCAGAATTGCACCTTGCAATGCGGAGAAATTACTGTTTGTGCATTTACAATATTCATTGATTTTTGCCATTGAAAAATGTCCAGAAATGATTGAAGCTACTGACTGAATGAAAGGAGCTGGCATCTCACTCTCTTTGAATCTTCTTTATCATGCTAAGAGGAGCAGGAAAAAGCAAAAAATTTCAGAATTGCACATTGCAATGCGGAGAAATTACTGTTTGTGCATTTACAATATTCATTGATTTTTGCCATTGAAAAACGTCCAGAAATGATTGAAGCTACTGACTGAATGAAAGGAGCTGGCATCTCACTCTCTTTGAATCTTCTTTATCATGCTAAGAGGAGCAGGAAAAAGCAAAAAATTTCAGAATTGCACCTTGCAATGCGGAGAAATTACTGTTTGTGCATTTACAATATTCATTGATTTTTGCCATTGAAAAACGTCCAGAAATGATTGAAGCTACTGACTGAATGAAAGGAGCTGGCATCTCACTCTCTTTGAATCTTCTTTATCATGCTAAGAGGAGCAGGAAAAAGCAAAAAATTTCAGAATTGCACCTTGCAATGCGGAGAAATTACTGTTTGTGCATTTACAATATTCATTGATTTTTGCCATTGAAAAATGTCCAGAAATGATTGAAGCTACTGACTGAATGAAAGGAGCTGGCATCTCACTCTCTTTGAATCTTCTTTATCATGCTAAGAGGAGCAGGAAAAAGCAAAAAATTTCAGAATTGCGCCTTGCAATGCGGAGAAATTACTGTTTGTGCATTTACAAAATTCATTGATTTTTGCCATTGAAAAACATCATGTTATTCATATACCAGAAATGATTGAAGCTACTGACTGAAGGAAAGGATCTGGCATCTCACTCTCTTTGAATCTTCTTTATCATGCTAAGAGGAGCAGGAAAAAGCAAAAAATTTCAGAATTGCACCTTGCAATGCGGAGAAATTACTGTTTGTGCATTTACAATATTCATTGATTTTTGCCATTGAAAAACGTCCAGAAATGATTGAAGCTACTGACTGAATGAAAGGAGCTGGCATCTCACTCTCTTTGAATCTTCTTTATCATGCTAAGAGGAGCAGGAAAAAGCAAAAAATTTCAGAATTGCACCTTGCAATGCGGAGAAATTACTGTTTGTGCATTTACAATATTCATTGATTTTTGCCATTGAAAAACGTCCAGAAATGATTGAAGCTACTGACTGAATGAAAGGAGCTGGCATCTCACTCTCTTTGAATCTTCTTTATCATGCTAAGAGGAGCAGGAAAAAGCAAAAAATTTCAGAATTGCACCTTGCAATGCGGAGAAATTACTGTTTGTGCATTTACAATATTCATTGATTTTTGCCATTGAAAAATGTCCAGAAATGATTGAAGCTACTGACTGAATGAAAGGAGCTGGCATCTCACTCTCTTTGAATCTTCTTTATCATGCTAAGAGGAGCAGGAAAAAGCAAAAAATTTCAGAATTGCGCCTTGCAATGCGGAGAAATTACTGTTTGTGCATTTACAAAATTCATTGATTTTTGCCATTGAAAAACATCATGTTATTCATATACCAGAAATGATTGAAGCTACTGACTGAAGGAAAGGATCTGGCATCTCACTCTCTTTGAATCTTCTTTATCATGCTAAGAGGAGCAGGAAAAAGCAAAAAATTTCAGAATTGCACCTTGCAATGCGGAGAAATTACTGTTTGTGCATTTACAATATTCATTGATTTTTGCCATTGAAAAACGTCCAGAAATGATTGAAGCTACTGACTGAATGAAAGGAGCTGGCATCTCACTCTCTTTGAATCTTCTTTATCATGCTAAGAGGAGCAGGAAAAAGCAAAAAATTTCAGAATTGCACCTTGCAATGCGGAGAAATTACTGTTTGTGCATTTACAATATTCATTGATTTTTGCCATTGAAAAACGTCCAGAAATGATTGAAGCTACTGACTGAATGAAAGGAGCTGGCATCTCACTCTCTTTGAATCTTCTTTATCATGCTAAGAGGAGCAGGAAAAAGCAAAAAATTTCAGAATTGCACCTTGCAATGCGGAGAAATTACTGTTTGTGCATTTACAATATTCATTGATTTTTGCCATTGAAAAATGTCCAGAAATGATTGAAGCTACTGACTGAATGAAAGGAGCTGGCATCTCACTCTCTTTGAATCTTCTTTATCATGCTAAGAGGAGCAGGAAAAAGCAAAAAATTTCAGAATTGCGCCTTGCAATGCGGAGAAATTACTGTTTGTGCATTTACAAAATTCATTGATTTTTGCCATTGAAAAACATCATGTTATTCATATACCAGAAATGATTGAAGCTACTGACTGAAGGAAAGGATCTGGCATCTCACTCTCTTTGAATCTTCTTTATCATGCTAAGAGGAGCAGGAAAAAGCAAAAAATTTCAGAATTGCACCTTGCAATGCGGAGAAATTACTGTTTGTGCATTTACAATATTCATTGATTTTTGCCATTGAAAAACGTCCAGAAATGATTGAAGCTACTGACTGAATGAAAGGAGCTGGCATCTCACTCTCTTTGAATCTTCTTTATCATGCTAAGAGGAGCAGGAAAAAGCAAAAAATTTCAGAATTGCACCTTGCAATGCGGAGAAATTACTGTTTGTGCATTTACAATATTCATTGATTTTTGCGATTGAAAAACATCATGTTATTCATATACCAGAAATGTTTGAAGCTACTGACTGAATGAAAGGAGCTGGCATCTCACTCTCTTTGAATCTTCTTTATCATGCTAAGAGGAGCAGGAAAAAGCAAAAAATTTCAGAATTGCACATTGCAATGCGGAGAAATTACTGTTTGTGCATTTACAATATTCATTGATTTTTGCCATTGAAAAACGTCCAGAAATGATTGAAGCTACTGACTGAATGAAAGGAGCTGGCATCTCACTCTCTTTGAATCTTCTTTATCATGCTAAGAGGAGCAGGAAAAAGCAAAAAATTTCAGAATTGCACCTTGCAATGCGGAGAAATTACTGTTTGTGCATTTACAATATTCATTGATTTTTGCCATTGAAAAACGTCCAGAAATGATTGAAGCTACTGACTGAATGAAAGGAGCTGGCATCTCACTCTCTTTGAATCTTCTTTATCATGCTAAGAGGAGCAGGAAAAAGCAAAAAATTTCAGAATTGCACCTTGCAATGCGGAGAAATTACTGTTTGTGCATTTACAATATTCATTGATTTTTGCCATTGAAAAATGTCCAGAAATGATTGAAGCTACTGACTGAATGAAAGGAGCTGGCATCTCACTCTCTTTGAATCTTCTTTATCATGCTAAGAGGAGCAGGAAAAAGCAAAAAATTTCAGAATTGCGCCTTGCAATGCGGAGAAATTACTGTTTGTGCATTTACAATATTCATTGATTTTTGCCATTGAAAAACATGTTATTCATATACCAGAAATGATTGAAGCTACTGACTGAAGGAAAGGATCTGGCATCTCACTCTCTTTGAATCTTCTTTATCATGCTAAGAGGAGCAGGAAAAAGCAAAAAATTTCAGAATTGCACCTTGCAATGCGGAGAAATTACTGTTTGTGCATTTACAATATTCATTGATTTTTGCCATTGAAAAACGTCCAGAAATGATTGAAGCTACTGACTGAATGAAAGGAGCTGGCATCTCACTCTCTTTGAATCTTCTTTATCATGCTAAGAGGAGCAGGAAAAAGCAAAAAATTTCAGAATTGCACCTTGCAATGCGGAGAAATTACTGTTTGTGCATTTACAATATTCATTGATTTTTGCCATTGAAAAACGTCCAGAAATGATTGAAGCTACTGACTGAATGAAAGGAGCTGGCATCTCACTCTCTTTGAATCTTCTTTATCATGCTAAGAGGAGCAGGAAAAAGCAAAAAATTTCAGAATTGCACCTTGCAATGCGGAGAAATTACTGTTTGTGCATTTACAATATTCATTGATTTTTGCCATTGAAAAATGTCCAGAAATGATTGAAGCTACTGACTGAATGAAAGGAGCTGGCATCTCACTCTCTTTGAATATTCTTTATCATGCTAAGAGGAGCAGGAAAAAGCAAAAAATTTCAGAATTGCGCCTTGCAATGCGGAGAAATCACTGTTTGTGCATTTACAAAATTCATTGATTTTTGCCATTGAAAAACATCATGTTATTCATATACCAGAAATGATTGAAGCTACTGACTGAAGGAAAGGATCTGGCATCTCACTCTCTTTGAATATTCTTTATCATGCTAAGAGGAGCAGGAAAAAGCAAAAAATTTCAGAATTGCACCTTGCAATGCAGAGAAATTACTGTTTGTGCATTTACAATATTCATTGATTTTTGTCATTGAAAAACGTCCAGAAATGATTGAAGCTACTGACTGAATGAAAGGAGCTGGCATCTCACTCTCTTTGAATCTTCTTTATCATGCTAAGAGGAGCAGGAAAAAGCAAAAAATTTCAGAATTGCACATTGCAATGCGGAGAAATTACTGTTTGTGCATTTACAATATTCATTGATTTTTGCCATTGAAAAACGTCCAGAAATGATTGAAGCTACTGACTGAATGAAAGGAGCTGGCATCTCACTCTCTTTGAATCTTCTTTATCATGCTAAGAGGAGCAGGAAAAAGCAAAAAATTTCAGAATTGCACCTTGCAATGCGGAGAAATTACTGTTTGTGCATTTACAATATTCATTGATTTTTGCCATTGAAAAACGTCCAGAAATGATTGAAGCTACTGACTGAATGAAAGGAGCTGGCATCTCACTCTCTTTGAATCTTCTTTATCATGCTAAGAGGAGCAGGAAAAAGCAAAAAATTTCAGAATTGCGCCTTGCAATGCGGAGAAATTACTGTTTGTGCATTTACAAAATTCATTGATTTTTGCCATTGAAAAACATCATGTTATTCATATACCAGAAATGATTGAAGCTACTGACTGAAGGAAAGGATCTGGCATCTCACTCTCTTTGAATCTTCTTTATCATGCTAAGAGGAGCAGGAAAAAGCAAAAAATTTCAGAATTGCACCTTGCAATGCGGAGAAATTACTGTTTGTGCATTTACAATATTCATTGATTTTTGCCATTGAAAAACGTCCAGAAATGATTGAAGCTACTGACTGAATGAAAGGAGCTGGCATCTCACTCTCTTTGAATCTTCTTTATCATGCTAAGAGGAGCAGGAAAAAGCAAAAAATTTCAGAATTGCACCTTGCAATGCGGAGAAATTACTGTTTGTGCATTTACAATATTCATTGATTTTTGCCATTGAAAAACGTCCAGAAATGATTGAAGCTACTGACTGAATGAAAGGAGCTGGCATCTCACTCTCTTTGAATCTTCTTTATCATGCTAAGAGGAGCAGGAAAAAGCAAAAAATTTCAGAATTGCACCTTGCAATGCGGAGAAATTACTGTTTGTGCATTTACAATATTCATTGATTTTTGCCATTGAAAAATGTCCAGAAATGATTGAAGCTACTGACTGAATGAAAGGAGCTGGCATCTCACTCTCTTTGAATCTTCTTTATCATGCTAAGAGGAGCAGGAAAAAGCAAAAAATTTCAGAATTGCGCCTTGCAATGCGGAGAAATTACTGTTTGTGCATTTACAAAATTCATTGATTTTTGCCATTGAAAAACATCATGTTATTCATATACCAGAAATGATTGAAGCTACTGACTGAAGGAAAGGATCTGGCATCTCACTCTCTTTGAATCTTCTTTATCATGCTAAGAGGAGCAGGAAAAAGCAAAAAATTTCAGAATTGCACCTTGCAATGCGGAGAAATTACTGTTTGTGCATTTACAATATTCATTGATTTTTGCCATTGAAAAACGTCCAGAAATGATTGAAGCTACTGACTGAATGAAAGGAGCTGGCATCTCACTCTCTTTGAATCTTCTTTATCATGCTAAGAGGAGCAGGAAAAAGCAAAAAATTTCAGAATTGCACCTTGCAATGCGGAGAAATTACTGTTTGTGCATTTACAATATTCATTGATTTTTGCGATTGAAAAACATCATGTTATTCATATACCAGAAATGATTGAAGCTACTGACTGAATGAAAGGAGCTGGCATCTCACTCTCTTTGAATCTTCTTTATCATGCTAAGAGGAGCAGGAAAAAGTAAAAAATTTCAGAATTGCACCTTGCAATGCGGAGAAATTACTGTTTGTGCATTTACAATATTCAATGATTTTTGCCATTGAAAAACGTCCAGAAATGATTGAAGCTACTGACTGAATGAAAGGAGCTGGCATCTCACTCTCTTTGAATCTTGTTTATCATGCTAAGAGGAGCAGGAAAAAGCAAAAAATTTCAGAATTGCACCTTGCAATGCGGAGAAATTACTGTTTGTGCATTTACAATATTCATTGATTTTTGCCATTGAAAAACGTCCAGAAATGATTGAAGCTACTGACTGAATGAAAGGAGCTGGCATCTCACTCTCTTTGAATCTTCTTTATCATGCTAAGAGGAGCAGGAAAAAGCAAAAAATTTCAGAATTGCACCTTGCAATGCGGAGAAATTACTGTTTGTGCATTTACAATATTCATTGATTTTTGCTATTGAAAAACATCATGTTATTCATATACCAGAAATGATTGAAGCTACTGACTGAATGAAAGGAGCTGGCATCTCACTCTCTTTGAATCTTCTTTATCATGCTAAGAGGAGCAGGAAAAAGCAAAAAATTTCAGAATTGCACCTTGCAATGCGGAGAAATTACAGTTTGTGCATTTACAATATTCATTGATTTTTGCCATTGAAAAACGTCCAGAAATGATTGAAGCTACTGACTGAATGAAAGGAGCTGGCATCTCACTCTCTTTGAATCTTCTTTATCATGCTAAGAGGAGCAGGAAAAAGCAAAAAATTTCAGAATTGCACCTTGCAATGCGGAGAAATTACTGTTTGTGCATTTACAATATTCATTGATTTTTGCCATTGAAAAACGTCCAGAAATGATTGAAGGTACTGACTGAATGAAAGGAGCTGGCATCTCACTCTCTTTGAATCTTCTTTATCATGCTAAGAGGAGCAGGAAAAAGCAAAAAATTTCAGAATTGCACCTTGCAATGCGGAGAAATTACTGTTTGTGCATTTACAATATTCATTGATTTTTGCCATTGAAAAACGTCCAGAAATGATTGAAGCTACTGACTGAATGAAAGGAGCTGGCATCTCACTCTCTTTGAATCTTCTTTATCATGCTAAGAGGAGCAGGAAAAAGCAAAAAATTTCAGAATTGCACCTTGCAATGCGGAGAAATTACTGTTTGTGCATTTACAATATTCATTGATTTTTGCCATTGAAAAATGTCCAGAAATGATTGAAGCTACTGACTGAATGAAAGGAGCTGGCATCTCACTCTCTTTGAATCTTCTTTATCATGCTAAGAGGAGCAGGAAAAAGCAAAAAATTTCAGAATTGCGCCTTGCAATGCGGAGAAATTACTGTTTGTGCATTTACAAAATTCATTGATTTTTGCCATTGAAAAACATCATGTTATTCATATACCAGAAATGATTGAAGCTACTGACTGAAGGAAAGGATATGGCATCTCACTCTCTTTGAATCTTCTTTATCATGCTTAGAGGAGCAGGAAAAAGCAAAAAATTTCAGAATTGCACCTTGCAATGCGGAGAAATTACTGTTTGTGCATTTACAATATTCATTGATTTTTGCCATTGAAAAACGTCCAGAAATGATTGAAGCTACTGACTGAATGAAAGGAGCTGGCATCTCACTCTCTTTGAATCTTCTTTATCATGCTAAGAGGAGCAGGAAAAAGCAAAAAATTTCAGAATTGCACCTTGCAATGCGGAGAAATTACTGTTTGTGCATTTACAATATTCATTGATTTTTGCGATTGAAAAACATCATGTTATTCATATACCAGAAATGATTGAAGCTACTGACTGAATGAAAGGAGCTGGCATCTCACTCTCTTTGAATCTTCTTTATCATGCTAAGAGGAGCAGGAAAAAGTAAAAAATTTCAGAATTGCACCTTGCAATGCGGAGAAATTACTGTTTGTGCATTTACAATATTCATTGATTTTTGCCATTGAAAAACGTCCAGAAATGATTGAAGCTACTGACTGAATGAAAGGAGCTGGCATCTCACTCTCTTTGAATCTTCTTTATCATGCTAAGAGGAGCAGGAAAAAGCAAAAAATTTCAGAATTGCACCTTGCAATGCGGAGAAATTACAGTTTGTGCATTTACAATATTCATTGATTTTTGCCATTGAAAAACGTCCAGAAATGATTGAAGCTACTGACTGAATGAAAGGAGCTGGCATCTCACTCTCTTTGAATCTTCTTTATCATGCTAAGAGGAGCAGGAAAAAGCAAAAAATTTCAGAATTGCACCTTGCAATGCGGAGAAATTACTGTTTGTGCATTTACAATATTCATTGATTTTTGCCATTGAAAAAGGTCCAGAAATAATTGAAGGTACTGACTGAATGAAAGGAGCTGGCATCTCACTCTCTTTGAATCTTCTTTATCATGCTAAGAGGAGCAGGAAAAAGCAAACAATTTCAGAATTGCACCTTGCAATGCGGAGAAATTACTGTTTGTGCATTTACAATATTCATTGATTTTTGCCATTGAAAAACGTCCAGAAATGATTGAAGCTACTGACTGAATGAAAGGAGCTGGCATCTCACTCTCTTTGAATCTTCTTTATCATGCTAAGAGGAGCAGGAAAAAGCAAAAAATTTCAGAATTGCACCTTGCAATGCGGAGAAATTACTGTTTGTGCATTTACAATATTCATTGATTTTTGCCATTGAAAAATGTCCAGAAATGATTGAAGCTACTGACTGAATGAAAGGAGCTGGCATCTCACTCTCTTTGAATCTTCTTTATCATGCTAAGAGGAGCAGGAAAAAGCAAAAAATTTCAGAATTGCGCCTTGCAATGCGGAGAAATTACTGTTTGTGCATTTACAAAATTCATTGATTTTTGCCATTGAAAAACATCATGTTATTCATATACCAGAAATGATTGAAGCTACTGACTGAAGGAAAGGATCTGGCATCTCACTCTCTTTGAATCTTCTTTATCATGCTTAGAGGAGCAGGAAAAAGCAAAAAATTTCAGAATTGCACCTTGCAATGCGGAGAAATTACTGTTTGTGCATTTACAATATTCATTGATTTTTGCCATTGAAAAACGTCCAGAAATGATTGAAGCTACTGACTGAATGAAAGGAGCTGGCATCTCACTCTCTTTGAATCTTCTTTATCATGCTAAGAGGAGCAGGAAAAAGCAAAAAATTTCAGAATTGCACCTTGCAATGCGGAGAAATTACTGTTTGTGCATTTACAATATTCATTGATTTTTGCCATTGAAAAACATCATGTTATTCATGTACCAGAAATGTTTGAAGCTACTGACTGAATGAAAGGAGCTGGCATCTCACTCTCTTTGAATCTTCTTTATCATGCTAAGAGGAGCAGGAAAAAGCAAAAAATTTCAGAATTGCACATTGCAATTCGGAGAAATTACTGTTTGTGCATTTACAATATTCATTGATTTTTGCCATTGAAAAACGTCCAGAAATGATTGAAGCTACTGACTGAATGAAAGGAGCTGGCATCTCACTCTCTTTGAATCTTCTTTATCATGCTAAGAGGAGCAGGAAAAAGCAAAAAATTTCAGAATTGCACCTTGCAATGCGGAGAAATTACTGTTTGTGCATTTACAATATTCATTGATTTTTGCCATTGAAAAACGTCCAGAAATGATTGAAGCTACTGACTGAATGAAAGGAGCTGGCATCTCACTCTCTTTGAATCTTCTTTATCATGCTAAGAGGAGCAGGAAAAAGCAAAAAATTTCAGAATTGCACCTTGCAATGCGGAGAAATTACTGTTTGTGCATTTACAATATTCATTGATTTTTGCCATTGAAAAATGTCCAGAAATGATTGAAGCTACTGACTGAATGAAAGGAGCTGGCATCTCACTCTCTTTGAATCTTCTTTATCATGCTAAGAGGAGCAGGAAAAAGCAAAAAATTTCAGAATTGCGCCTTGCAATGCGGAGAAATTACTGTTTGTGCATTTACAAAATTCATTGATTTTTGCCATTGAAAAACATCATGTTATTCATATACCAGAAATGATTGAAGCTACTGACTGAAGGAAAGGATCTGGCATCTCACTCTCTTTGAATCTTCTTTATCATGCTAAGAGGAGCAGGAAAAAGCAAAAAATTTCAGAATTGCACCTTGCAATGCGGAGAAATTACTGTTTGTGCATTTACAATATTCATTGATTTTTGCCATTGAAAAACGTCCAGAAATGATTGAAGCTACTGACTGAATGAAAGGAGCTGGCATCTCACTCTCTTTGAATCTTCTTTATCATGCTAAGAGGAGCAGGAAAAAGCAAAAAATTTCAGAATTGCACATTGCAATGCGGAGAAATTACTGTTTGTGCATTTACAATATTCATTGATTTTTGCCATTGAAAAACGTCCAGAAATGATTGAAGCTACTGACTGAATGAAAGGAGCTGGCATCTCACTCTCTTTGAATCTTCTTTATCATGCTAAGAGGAGCAGGAAAAAGCAAAAAATTTCAGAATTGCACCTTGCAATGCGGAGAAATTACTGTTTGTGCATTTACAATATTCATTGATTTTTGCCATTGAAAAATGTCCAGAAATGATTGAAGCTACTGACTGAATGAAAGGAGCTGGCATCTCACTCTCTTTGAATCTTCTTTATCATGCTAAGAGGAGCAGGAAAAAGCAAAAAATTTCAGAATTGCGCCTTGCAATGCGGAGAAATTACTGTTTGTGCATTTACAAAATTCATTGATTTTTGCCATTGAAAAACATCATGTTATTCATATACCAGAAATGATTGAAGCTACTGACTGAAGGAAAGGATCTGGCATCTCACTCTCTTTGAATCTTCTTTATCATGCTAAGAGGAGCAGGAAAAAGCAAAAAGTTTCAGAATTGCACCTTGCAATGCGGAGAAATTACTGTTTGTGCATTTACAATATTCATTGGTTTTTGCCATTGAAAAACGTCCAGAAATGATTGAAGCTACTGACTGCATGAAAGGAGCTGGCATCTCACTCTCTTTGAATCTTCTTTATCATGCTAAGAGGAGCAGGAAAAAGCAAAAAATTTCAGAATTGCACCTTGCAATGCGGAGAAATTACTGTTTGTGCATTTACAATATTCATTGATTTTTGCGATTGAAAAACATCATGTTATTCATATACCAGAAATGATTGAAGCTACTGACTGAATGAAAGGAGCTGGCATCTCACTCTCTTTGAATCTTCTTTATCATGCTAAGAGGAGCAGGAAAAAGTAAAAAATTTCAGAATTGCACCTTGCAATGCGGAGAAATTACTGATTGTGCATTTACAATATTCAATGATTTTTGCCATTGAAAAACGTCCAGAAATGATTAAAGCTACTGACTGAATGAAAGGAGCTGGCATCTCACTCTCTTTGAATCTTCTTTATCATGCTAAGAGGAGCAGGAAAAAGCAAAAAATTTCAGAATTGCACCTTGCAATGCGGAGAAATTACTGTTTGTGCATTTACAATATTCATTGATTTTTGCCATTGAAAAACGTCCAGAAATGATTGAAGCTACTGACTGAATGAAAGGAGCTGGCATCTCACTCTCTTTGAATCTTCTTTATCATGCTAAGAGGAGCAGGAAAAAGCAAAAAATTTCAGAATTGCACCTTGCAATGCGGAGAAATTACTGTTTGTGCATTTACAATATTCATTGATTTTTGCGATTGAAAAACATCATGTTATTCATATACCAGAAATGATTGAAGCTACTGACTGAATGAAAGGAGCTGGCATCTCACTCTCTTTGAATCTTCTTTATCATGCTAAGAGGAGCAGGAAAAAGTAAAAAATTTCAGAATTGCGCCTTGCAATGCGGAGAAATTACTGTTTGTGCATTTACAAAATTCATTGATTTTTGCCATTGAAAAACATCATGTTATTCATATACCAGAAATGATTGAAGCTACTGACTGAAGGAAAGGATCTGGCATCTCACTCTCTTTGAATCTTCTTTATCATGCTTAGAGGAGCAGGAAAAAGCAAAGAATTTCAGAATTGCACCTTGCAATGCGGAGAAATTACTGTTTGTGCATTTACAATATTCATTGATTTTTGCCATTGAAAAAGGTCCAGAAATGATTGAAGCTACTGACTGAATGAAAGGAGCTGGCATCTCACTCTCTTTGAATCTTCTTTATCATGCTAAGAGGAGCAGGAAAAAGCAAAAAATTTCAGAATTGCACCTTGCAATGCGGAGAAATTACTGTTTGTGCATTTACAATATTCATTGATTTTTGCCATTGAAAAACATCATGTTATTCATATACCAGAAATGATTGAAGCTACTGACTGAAGGAAAGGATCTGGCATCTCACTCTCTTTGAATCTTCTTTATCATGCTAAGAGGAGCAGGAAAAAGCAAAAAGTTTCAGAATTGCACCTTGCAATGCGGAGAAATTACTGTTTGTGCATTTACAATATTCATTGGTTTTTGCCATTGAAAAACGTCCAGAAATGATTGAAGCTACTGACTGCATGAAAGGAGCTGGCATCTCACTCTCTTTGAATCTTCTTTATCATGCTAAGAGGAGCAGGAAAAAGCAAAAAATTTCAGAATTGCACCTTGCAATGCGGAGAAATTACTGTTTGTGCATTTACAATATTCATTGATTTTTGCGATTGAAAAACATCATGTTATTCATATACCAGAAATGATTGAAGCTACTGACTGAATGAAAGGAGCTGGCATCTCACTCTCTTTGAATCTTCTTTATCATGCTAAGAGGAGCAGGAAAAAGTAAAAAATTTCAGAATTGCACCTTGCAATGCGGAGAAATTACTGATTGTGCATTTACAATATTCAATGATTTTTGCCATTGAAAAACGTCCAGAAATGATTAAAGCTACTGACTGAATGAAAGGAGCTGGCATCTCACTCTCTTTGAATCTTCTTTATCATGCTAAGAGGAGCAGGAAAAAGCAAAAAATTTCAGAATTGCACCTTGCAATGCGGAGAAATTACTGTTTGTGCATTTACAATATTCATTGATTTTTGCCATTGAAAAACGTCCAGAAATGATTGAAGCTACTGACTGAATGAAAGGAGCTGGCATCTCACTCTCTTTGAATCTTCTTTATCATGCTAAGAGGAGCAGGAAAAAGCAAAAAATTTCAGAATTGCACCTTGCAATGCGGAGAAATTACTGTTTGTGCATTTACAATATTCATTGATTTTTGCGATTGAAAAACATCATGTTATTCATATACCAGAAATGATTGAAGCTACTGACTGAATGAAAGGAGCTGGCATCTCACTCTCTTTGAATCTTCTTTATCATGCTAAGAGGAGCAGGAAAAAGTAAAAAATTTCAGAATTGCGCCTTGCAATGCGGAGAAATTACTGTTTGTGCATTTACAAAATTCATTGATTTTTGCCATTGAAAAACATCATGTTATTCATATACCAGAAATGATTGAAGCTACTGACTGAAGGAAAGGATCTGGCATCTCACTCTCTTTGAATCTTCTTTATCATGCTTAGAGGAGCAGGAAAAAGCAAAGAATTTCAGAATTGCACCTTGCAATGCGGAGAAATTACTGTTTGTGCATTTACAATATTCATTGATTTTTGCCATTGAAAAAGGTCCAGAAATGATTGAAGCTACTGACTGAATGAAAGGAGCTGGCATCTCACTCTCTTTGAATCTTCTTTATCATGCTAAGAGGAGCAGGAAAAAGCAAAAAATTTCAGAATTGCACCTTGCAATGCGGAGAAATTACTGTTTGTGCATTTACAATATTCATTGATTTTTGCCATTGAAAAATGTCCAGAAATGATTGAAGCTACTGACTGAATGAAAGGAGCTGGCATCTCACTCTCTTTGAATCTTCTTTATCATGCTAAGAGGAGCAGGAAAAAGCAAAAAATTTCAGAATTGCGCCTTGCAATGCGGAGAAATTACTGTTTGTGCATTTACAAAATTCATTGATTTTTGCCATTGAAAAACATCATGTTATTCATATACCAGAAATGATTGAAGCTACTGACTGAAGGAAAGGATATGGCATCTCACTCTCTTTGAATCTTCTTTATCATGCTTAGAGGAGCAGGAAAAAGCAAAAAATTTCAGAATTGCACCTTGCAATGCGGAGAAATTACTGTTTGTGCATTTACAATATTCATTGATTTTTGCCATTGAAAAACGTCCAGAAATGATTGAAGCTACTGACTGAATGAAAGGAGCTGGCATCTCACTCTCTTTGATTCTTCTTTATCATGCTAAGAGGAGCAGGAAAAAGCAAAAAATTTCAGAATTGCACCTTGCAATGCGGAGAAATTACTGTTTGTGCATTTACAATATTCATTGATTTTTGCGATTGAAAAACATCATGTTATTCATATACCAGAAATGATTGAAGCTACTGACTGAATGAAAGGAGCTGGCATCTCACTCTCTTTGAATCTTCTTTATCATGCTAAGAGGAGCAGGAAAAAGTAAAAAATTTCAGAATTGCACCTTGCAATGCGGAGAAATTACTGTTTGTGCATTTACAATATTCATTGATTTTTGCCATTGAAAAACGTCCAGAAATGATTGAAGCTACTGACTGAATGAAAGGAGCTGGCATCTCACTCTCTTTGAATCTTCTTTATCATGCTAAGAGGAGCAGGAAAAAGCAAAAAATTTCAGAATTGCACCTTGCAATGCGGAGAAATTACAGTTTGTGCATTTACAATATTCATTGATTTTTGCCATTGAAAAACGTCCAGAAATGATTGAAGCTACTGACTGAATGAAAGGAGCTGGCATCTCACTCTCTTTGAATCTTCTTTATCATGCTAAGAGGAGCAGGAAAAAGCAAAAAATTTCAGAATTGCACCTTGCAATGCGGAGAAATTACTGTTTGTGCATTTACAATATTCATTGATTTTTGCCATTGAAAAAGGTCCAGAAATAATTGAAGGTACTGACTGAATGAAAGGAGCTGGCATCTCACTCTCTTTGAATCTTCTTTATCATGCTAAGAGGAGCAGGAAAAAGCAAACAATTTCAGAATTGCACCTTGCAATGCGGAGAAATTACTGTTTGTGCATTTACAATATTCATTGATTTTTGCCATTGAAAAACGTCCAGAAATGATTGAAGCTACTGACTGAATGAAAGGAGCTGGCATCTCACTCTCTTTGAATCTTCTTTATCATGCTAAGAGGAGCAGGAAAAAGCAAAAAATTTCAGAATTGCACCTTGCAATGCGGAGAAATTACTGTTTGTGCATTTACAATATTCATTGATTTTTGCCATTGAAAAATGTCCAGAAATGATTGAAGCTACTGACTGAATGAAAGGAGCTGGCATCTCACTCTCTTTGAATCTTCTTTATCATGCTAAGAGGAGCAGGAAAAAGCAAAAAATTTCAGAATTGCGCCTTGCAATGCGGAGAAATTACTGTTTGTGCATTTACAAAATTCATTGATTTTTGCCATTGAAAAACATCATGTTATTCATATACCAGAAATGATTGAAGCTACTGACTGAAGGAAAGGATCTGGCATCTCACTCTCTTTGAATCTTCTTTATCATGCTTAGAGGAGCAGGAAAAAGCAAAAAATTTCAGAATTGCACCTTGCAATGCGGAGAAATTACTGTTTGTGCATTTACAATATTCATTGATTTTTGCCATTGAAAAACGTCCAGAAATGATTGAAGCTACTGACTGAATGAAAGGAGCTGGCATCTCACTCTCTTTGAATCTTCTTTATCATGCTAAGAGGAGCAGGAAAAAGCAAAAAATTTCAGAATTGCACCTTGCAATGCGGAGAAATTACTGTTTGTGCATTTACAATATTCATTGATTTTTGCCATTGAAAAACATCATGTTATTCATGTACCAGAAATGTTTGAAGCTACTGACTGAATGAAAGGAGCTGGCATCTCACTCTCTTTGAATCTTCTTTATCATGCTAAGAGGAGCAGGAAAAAGCAAAAAATTTCAGAATTGCACATTGCAATTCGGAGAAATTACTGTTTGTGCATTTACAATATTCATTGATTTTTGCCATTGAAAAACGTCCAGAAATGATTGAAGCTACTGACTGAATGAAAGGAGCTGGCATCTCACTCTCTTTGAATCTTCTTTATCATGCTAAGAGGAGCAGGAAAAAGCAAAAAATTTCAGAATTGCACCTTGCAATGCGGAGAAATTACTGTTTGTGCATTTACAATATTCATTGATTTTTGCCATTGAAAAACGTCCAGAAATGATTGAAGCTACTGACTGAATGAAAGGAGCTGGCATCTCACTCTCTTTGAATCTTCTTTATCATGCTAAGAGGAGCAGGAAAAAGCAAAAAATTTCAGAATTGCACCTTGCAATGCGGAGAAATTACTGTTTGTGCATTTACAATATTCATTGATTTTTGCCATTGAAAAATGTCCAGAAATGATTGAAGCTACTGACTGAATGAAAGGAGCTGGCATCTCACTCTCTTTGAATCTTCTTTATCATGCTAAGAGGAGCAGGAAAAAGCAAAAAATTTCAGAATTGCGCCTTGCAATGCGGAGAAATTACTGTTTGTGCATTTACAAAATTCATTGATTTTTGCCATTGAAAAACATCATGTTATTCATATACCAGAAATGATTGAAGCTACTGACTGAAGGAAAGGATCTGGCATCTCACTCTCTTTGAATCTTCTTTATCATGCTAAGAGGAGCAGGAAAAAGCAAAAAATTTCAGAATTGCACCTTGCAATGCGGAGAAATTACTGTTTGTGCATTTACAATATTCATTGATTTTTGCCATTGAAAAACGTCCAGAAATGATTGAAGCTACTGACTGAATGAAAGGAGCTGGCATCTCACTCTCTTTGAATCTTCTTTATCATGCTAAGAGGAGCAGGAAAAAGCAAAAAATTTCAGAATTGCACATTGCAATGCGGAGAAATTACTGTTTGTGCATTTACAATATTCATTGATTTTTGCCATTGAAAAACGTCCAGAAATGATTGAAGCTACTGACTGAATGAAAGGAGCTGGCATCTCACTCTCTTTGAATCTTCTTTATCATGCTAAGAGGAGCAGGAAAAAGCAAAAAATTTCAGAATTGCACCTTGCAATGCGGAGAAATTACTGTTTGTGCATTTACAATATTCATTGATTTTTGCCATTGAAAAATGTCCAGAAATGATTGAAGCTACTGACTGAATGAAAGGAGCTGGCATCTCACTCTCTTTGAATCTTCTTTATCATGCTAAGAGGAGCAGGAAAAAGCAAAAAATTTCAGAATTGCGCCTTGCAATGCGGAGAAATTACTGTTTGTGCATTTACAAAATTCATTGATTTTTGCCATTGAAAAACATCATGTTATTCATATACCAGAAATGATTGAAGCTACTGACTGAAGGAAAGGATCTGGCATCTCACTCTCTTTGAATCTTCTTTATCATGCTAAGAGGAGCAGGAAAAAGCAAAAAGTTTCAGAATTGCACCTTGCAATGCGGAGAAATTACTGTTTGTGCATTTACAATATTCATTGGTTTTTGCCATTGAAAAACGTCCAGAAATGATTGAAGCTACTGACTGCATGAAAGGAGCTGGCATCTCACTCTCTTTGAATCTTCTTTATCATGCTAAGAGGAGCAGGAAAAAGCAAAAAATTTCAGAATTGCACCTTGCAATGCGGAGAAATTACTGTTTGTGCATTTACAATATTCATTGATTTTTGCGATTGAAAAACATCATGTTATTCATATACCAGAAATGATTGAAGCTACTGACTGAATGAAAGGAGCTGGCATCTCACTCTCTTTGAATCTTCTTTATCATGCTAAGAGGAGCAGGAAAAAGTAAAAAATTTCAGAATTGCACCTTGCAATGCGGAGAAATTACTGATTGTGCATTTACAATATTCAATGATTTTTGCCATTGAAAAACGTCCAGAAATGATTAAAGCTACTGACTGAATGAAAGGAGCTGGCATCTCACTCTCTTTGAATCTTCTTTATCATGCTAAGAGGAGCAGGAAAAAGCAAAAAATTTCAGAATTGCACCTTGCAATGCGGAGAAATTACTGTTTGTGCATTTACAATATTCATTGATTTTTGCCATTGAAAAACGTCCAGAAATGATTGAAGCTACTGACTGAATGAAAGGAGCTGGCATCTCACTCTCTTTGAATCTTCTTTATCATGCTAAGAGGAGCAGGAAAAAGCAAAAAATTTCAGAATTGCACCTTGCAATGCGGAGAAATTACTGTTTGTGCATTTACAATATTCATTGATTTTTGCGATTGAAAAACATCATGTTATTCATATACCAGAAATGATTGAAGCTACTGACTGAATGAAAGGAGCTGGCATCTCACTCTCTTTGAATCTTCTTTATCATGCTAAGAGGAGCAGGAAAAAGTAAAAAATTTCAGAATTGCGCCTTGCAATGCGGAGAAATTACTGTTTGTGCATTTACAAAATTCATTGATTTTTGCCATTGAAAAACATCATGTTATTCATATACCAGAAATGATTGAAGCTACTGACTGAAGGAAAGGATCTGGCATCTCACTCTCTTTGAATCTTCTTTATCATGCTTAGAGGAGCAGGAAAAAGCAAAGAATTTCAGAATTGCACCTTGCAATGCGGAGAAATTACTGTTTGTGCATTTACAATATTCATTGATTTTTGCCATTGAAAAAGGTCCAGAAATGATTGAAGCTACTGACTGAATGAAAGGAGCTGGCATCTCACTCTCTTTGAATCTTCTTTATCATGCTAAGAGGAGCAGGAAAAAGCAAAAAATTTCAGAATTGCACCTTGCAATGCGGAGAAATTACTGTTTGTGCATTTACAATATTCATTGATTTTTGCGATTGAAAAACATCATGTTATTCATATACCAGAAATGATTGAAGCTACTGACTGAATGAAAGGAGCTGGCATCTCACTCTCTTTGAATCTTCTTTATCATGCTAAGAGGAGCAGGAAAAAGCAAAAAATTTCAGAATTGCACCTTGCAATGCGGAGAAATTACTGTTTGTGCATTTACAATATTCATTGATTTTTGCCATTGAAAAACGTCCAGAAATGATTGAAGGTACTGACTGAATGAAAGGAGCTGGCATCTCACTCTCTTTGAATCTTCTTTATCATGCTAAGAGGAGCAGGAAAAAGCAAAAAATTTCAGAATTGCACCTTGCAATGCGGAGAAATTACTGTTTGTGCATTTACAATATTCATTGATTTTTGCGATTGAAAAACATCATGTTATTCATATACCAGAAATGATTGAAGCTACTGACTGAATGAAAGGAGCTGGCATCTCTCTCTCTTTGAATCTTCTTTATCATGCTTAGAGGAGCAGGAAAAAGCAAAGAATTTCAGAATTGCACCTTGCAATGCGGAGAAATTACTGTTTGTGCATTTACAATATTCATTGATTTTTGCCATTGAAAAACGTCCAGAAATGATTGAAGCTACTGACTGAATGAAAGGAGCTGGCATCTCACTCTCTTTGAATCTTCTTTATCATGCTAAGAGGAGCAGGAAAAAGCAAAAAATTTCAGAATTGCACCTTGCAATGCGGAGAAATTACTGTTTGTGCATTTACAATATTCATTGATTTTTGCGATTGAAAAATGTCCAGAAATGATTGAAGCTACTGACTGAATGAAAGGAGCTGGCATCTCACTCTCTTTGAATCTTCTTTATCATGCTAAGAGGAGCAGGAAAAAGCAAAAAATTTCAGAATTGCGCCTTGCAATGCGGAGAAATTACTGTTTGTGCATTTACAAAATTCATTGATTTTTGCCATTGAAAAACATCATGTTATTCATATACCAGAAATGATTGAAGCTACTGACTGAAGGAAAGGATCTGGCATCTCACTCTCTTTGAATCTTCTTTATCATGCTTAGAGGAGCAGGAAAAAGCAAAAAATTTCAGAATTGCACCTTGCAATGCGGAGAAATTACTGTTTGTGCATTTACAATATTCATTGATTTTTGCCATTGAAAAACGTCCAGAAATGATTGAAGCTACTGACTGAATGAAAGGAGCTGGCATCTCACTCTCTTTGAATCTTCTTTATCATGCTAAGAGGAGCAGGAAAAAGCAAAAAATTTCAGAATTGCACCTTGCAATGCGGAGAAATTACTGTTTGTGCATTTACAATATTCATTGATTTTTGCGATTGAAAAACATCATGTTATTCATATACCAGAAATGATTGAAGCTACTGACTGAATGAAAGGAGCTGGCATCTCACTCTCTTTGAATCTTCTTTATCATGCTAAGAGGAGCAGGAAAAAGTAAAAAATTTCAGAATTGCACCTTGCAATGCGGAGAAATTACTGTTTGTGCATTTATAATATTCAATGATTTTTGCCATTGAAAAACGTCCAGAAATGATTGAAGCTACTGACTGAACGAAAGGAGCTGGCATCTCACTCTCTTTGAATCTTCTTTATCATGCTAAGAGGAGCAGGAAAAAGCAAAAAATTTCAGAATTGCACCTTGCAATGCGGAGAAATTACTGTTTGTGCATTTACAATATTCATTGATTTTTGCCATTGAAAAACATCATGTTATTCATGTACCAGAAATGTTTGAAGCTACTGACTGAATGAAAGGAGCTAGCATCTCACTCTCTTTGAATCTTCTTTATCATGCTAAGAGGAGCAGGAAAAAGCAAAAAATTTCAGAATTGCACATTGCAATGCGGAGAAATTACTGTTTGTGCATTTACAATATTCATTGATTTTTGCCATTGAAAAACGTCCAGAAATGATTGAAGCTACTGACTGAATGAAAGGAGCTGGCATCTCACTCTCTTTGAATCTTCTTTATCATGCTAAGAGGAGCAGGAAAAAGCAAAAAATTTCAGAATTGCACCTTGCAATGCGGAGAAATTACTGTTTGTGCATTTACAATATTCATTGATTTTTGCCATTGAAAAACGTCCAGAAATGATTGAAGCTACTGACTGAATGAAAGGAGCTGGCATCTCACTCTCTTTGAATCTTCTTTATCATGCTAAGAGGAGCAGGAAAAAGCAAAAAATTTCAGAATTGCACCTTGCAATGCGGAGAAATTACTGTTTGTGCATTTACAATATTCATTGATTTTTGCCATTGAAAAATGTCCAGAAATGATTGAAGCTACTGACTGAATGAAAGGAGCTGGCATCTCACTCTCTTTGAATCTTCTTTATCATGCTAAGAGGAGCAGGAAAAAGCAAAAAATTTCAGAATTGCGCCTTGCAATGCGGAGAAATTACTGTTTGTGCATTTACAAAATTCATTGATTTTTGCCATTGAAAAACATCATGTTATTCATATACCAGAAATGATTGAAGCTACTGACTGAAGGAAAGGATCTGGCATCTCACTCTCTTTGAATCTTCTTTATCATGCTAAGAGGAGCAGGAAAAAGCAAAAAATTTCAGAATTGCACCTTGCAATGCGGAGAAATTACTGTTTGTGCATTTACAATATTCATTGATTTTTGCCATTGAAAAACGTCCAGAAATGATTGAAGCTACTGACTGAATGAAAGGAGCTGGCATCTCACTCTCTTTGAATCTTCTTTATCATGCTAAGAGGAGCAGGAAAAAGCAAAAAATTTCAGAATTGCACATTGCAATGCGGAGAAATTACTGTTTGTGCATTTACAATATTCATTGATTTTTGCCATTGAAAAACGTCCAGAAATGATTGAAGCTACTGACTGAATGAAAGGAGCTGGCATCTCACTCTCTTTGAATCTTCTTTATCATGCTAAGAGGAGCAGGAAAACGCAAAAAATTTCAGAATTGCACCTTGCAATGCGGAGAAATTACTGTTTGTGCATTTACAATATTCATTGATTTTTGCCATTGAAAAATGTCCAGAAATGATTGAAGCTACTGACTGAATGAAAGGAGCTGGCATCTCACTCTCTTTGAATCTTCTTTATCATGCTAAGAGGAGCAGGAAAAAGCAAAAAATTTCAGAATTGCGCCTTGCAATGCGGAGAAATTACTGTTTGTGCATTTACAAAATTCATTGATTTTTGCCATTGAAAAACATAATGTTATTCATATACCAGAAATGATTGAAGCTACTGACTGAAGGAAAGGATCTGGCATCTCACTCTCTTTGAATCTTCTTTATCATGCTAAGAGGAGCAGGAAAAAGCAAAAAGTTTCAGAATTGCACCTTGCAATGCGGAGAAATTACTGTTTGTGCATTTACAATATTCATTGGTTTTTGCCATTGAAAAACGTCCAGAAATGATTGAAGCTACTGACTGAATGAAAGGAGCTGGCATCTCACTCTCTTTGAATCTTCTTTATCATGCTAAGAGGAGCAGGAAAAAGCAAAAAATTTCAGAATTGCACCTTGCAATGCGGAGAAATTACTGTTTGTGCATTTACAATATTCATTGATTTTTGCGATTGAAAAACATCATGTTATTCATATACCAGAAATGATTGAAGCTACTGACTGAATGAAAGGAGCTGGCATCTCACTCTCTTTGAATCTTCTTTATCATGCTAAGAGGAGCAGGAAAAAGTAAAAAATTTCAGAATTGCACCTTGCAATGCGGAGAAATTACTGATTGTGCATTTACAATATTCAATGATTTTTGCCATTGAAAAACGTCCAGAAATGATTAAAGCTACTGACTGAATGAAAGGAGCTGGCATCTCACTCTCTTTGAATCTTCTTTATCATGCTAAGAGGAGCAGGAAAAAGCAAAAAATTTCAGAATTGCACCTTGCAATGCGGAGAAATTACTGTTTGTGCATTTACAATATTCATTGATTTTTGCCATTGAAAAACGTCCAGAAATGATTGAAGCTACTGACTGAATGAAAGGAGCTGGCATCTCACTCTCTTTGAATCTTCTTTATCATGCTAAGAGGAGCAGGAAAAAGCAAAAAATTTCAGAATTGCACCTTGCAATGCGGAGAAATTACTGTTTGTGCATTTACAATATTCATTGATTTTTGCCATTGAAAAACATCATGTTATTCATATACCAGAAATGATTGAAGCTACTGACTGAATGAAAGGAGCTGGCATCTCACTCTCTTTGAATCTTCTTTATCATGCTAAGAGGAGCAGGAAAAAGTAAAAAATTTCAGAATTGCGCCTTGCAATGCGGAGAAATTACTGTTTGTGCATTTACAAAATTCATTGATTTTTGCCATTGAAAAACATCATGTTATTCATATACCAGAAATGATTGAAGCTACTGACTGAAGGAAAGGATCTGGCATCTCACTCTCTTTGAATCTTCTTTATCATGCTTAGAGGAGCAGGAAAAAGCAAAGAATTTCAGAATTGCACCTTGCAATGCGGAGAAATTACTGTTTGTGCATTTACAATATTCATTGATTTTTGCCATTGAAAAACGTCCAGAAATGATTGAAGCTACTGACTGAATGAAAGGAGCTGGCATCTCACTCTCTTTGAATCTTCTTTATCATGCTAAGAGGAGCAGGAAAAAGCAAAAAATTTCAGAATTGCACCTTGCAATGCGGAGAAATTACTGTTTGTGCATTTACAATATTCATTGATTTTTGCGATTGAAAAACATCATGTTATTCATATACCAGAAATGATTGAAGCTACTGACTGAATGAAAGGAGCTGGCATCTCACTCTCTTTGAATCTTCTTTATCATGCTAAGAGGAGCAGGAAAAAGTAAAAAATTTCAGAATTGCACCTTGCAATGCGGAGAAATTACTGTTTGTGCATTTACAATATTCATTGATTTTTGCCATTGAAAAACGTCCAGAAATGATTGAAGCTACTGACTGAATGAAAGGAGCTGGCATCTCACTCTCTTTGAATCTTCTTTATCATGCTAAGAGGAGCAGGAAAAAGCAAAAATTTTCAGAATTGCACCTTGCAATGCGGAGAAATTACTGTTTGTGCATTTACAATATTCATTGATTTTTGCTATTGAAAAACATCATGTTATTCATATACCAGAAATGATTGAAGCTACTGACTGAATGAAAGGAGCTGGCATCTCACTCTCTTTGAATCTTCTTTATCATGCTAAGAGGAGCAGGAAAAAGCAAAAAATTTCAGAATTGCACCTTGCAATGCGGAGAAATTACTGTTTGTGCATTTACAATATTCATTGATTTTTGCCATTGAAAAACGTCCAGAAATGATTGAAGGTACTGACTGAATGAAAGGAGCTGGCATCTCACTCTCTTTGAATCTTCTTTATCATGCTAAGAGGAGCAGGAAAAAGCAAAAAATTTCAGAATTGCACCTTGCAATGCGGAGAAATTACTGTTTGTGCATTTACAATATTCATTGATTTTTGCGATTGAAAAACATCATGTTATTCATATACCAGAAATGATTGAAGCTACTGACTGAATGAAAGGAGCTGGCATCTCACTCTCTTTGAATCTTCTTTATCATGCTTAGAGGAGCAGGAAAAAGCAAAGAATTTCAGAATTGCACCTTGCAATGCGGAGAAATTACTGTTTGTGCATTTACAATATTCATTGATTTTTGCCATTGAAAAACGTCCAGAAATGATTGAAGCTACTGACTGAATGAAAGGAGCTGGCATCTCACTCTCTTTGAATCTTCTTTATCATGCTAAGAGGAGCAGGAAAAAGCAAAAAATTTCAGAATTGCACCTTGCAATGCGGAGAAATTACTGTTTGTGCATTTACAATATTCATTGATTTTTGCGATTGAAAAACATCATGTTATTCATATACCAGAAATGATTGAAGCTACTGACTGAATGAAAGGAGCTGGCATCTCACTCTCTTTGAATCTTCTTTATCATGCTAAGAGGAGCAGGAAAAAGTAAAAAATTTCAGAATTGCACCTTGCAATGCGGAGAAATTACTGTTTGTGCATTTACAATATTCATTGATTTTTGCCATTGAAAAACGTCCAGAAATGATTGAAGCTACTGACTGAATGAAAGGAGCTGGCATCTCACTCTCTTTGAATCTTCTTTATCATGCTAAGAGGAGCAGGAAAAAGCAAAAAATTTCAGAATTGCACCTTGCAATGCGGAGAAATTACTGTTTGTGCATTTACAATATTCATTGATTTTTGCTATTGAAAAACATCATGTTATTCATATACCAGAAATGATTGAAGCTACTGACTGAATGAAAGGAGCTGGCATCTCACTCTCTTTGAATCTTCTTTATCATGCTAAGAGGAGCAGGAAAAAGCAAAAAATTTCAGAATTGCACCTTGCAATGCGGAGAAATTACTGTTTGTGCATTTACAATATTCATTGATTTTTGCCATTGAAAAACGTCCAGAAATGATTGAAGGTACTGACTGAATGAAAGGAGCTGGCATCTCACTCTCTTTGAATCTTCTTTATCATGCTAAGAGGAGCAGGAAAAAGCAAAAAATTTCAGAATTGCACCTTGCAATGCGGAGAAATTACTGTTTGTGCATTTACAATATTCATTGATTTTTGCGATTGAAAAACATCATGTTATTCATATACCAGAAATGATTGAAGCTACTGACTGAATGAAAGGAGCTGGCATCTCACTCTCTTTGAATCTTCTTTATCATGCTAAGAGGAGCAGGAAAAAGTAAAAAATTTCAGAATTGCACCTTGCAATGCGGAGAAATTACTGTTTGTGCATTTATAATATTCAATGATTTTTGCCATTGAAAAACGTCCAGAAATGATTGAAGCTACTGACTGAACGAAAGGAGCTGGCATCTCACTCTCTTTGAATCTTCTTTATCATGCTAAGAGGAGCAGGAAAAAGCAAAAAATTTCAGAATTGCACCTTGCAATGCGGAGAAATTACTGTTTGTGCATTTACAATATTCATTGATTTTTGCCATTGAAAAACATCATGTTATTCATGTACCAGAAATGTTTGAAGCTACTGACTGAATGAAAGGAGCTGGCATCTCACTCTCTTTGAATCTTCTTTATCATGCTAAGAGGAGCAGGAAAAAGCAAAAAATTTCAGAATTGCACATTGCAATGCGGAGAAATTACTGTTTGTGCATTTACAATATTCATTGATTTTTGCCATTGGAAAACGTCCAGAAATGATTGAAGCTACTGACTGAATGAAAGGAGCTGGCATCTCACTCTCTTTGAATCTTCTTTATCATGCTAAGAGGAGCAGGAAAAAGCAAAAAATTTCAGAATTGCACCTTGCAATGCGGAGAAATTACTGTTTGTGCATTTACAATATTCATTGATTTTTGCCATTGAAAAATGTCCAGAAATGATTGAAGCTACTGACTGAATGAAAGGAGCTGGCATCTCACTCTCTTTGAATCTTCTTTATCATGCTAAGAGGAGCAGGAAAAAGCAAAAAATTTCAGAATTGCGCCTTGCAATGCGGAGAAATTACTGTTTGTGCATTTACAAAATTCATTGATTTTTGCCATTGAAAAACATCATGTTATTCATATACCAGAAATGATTGAAGCTACTGACTGAAGGAAAGGATCTGGCATCTCACTCTCTTTGAATCTTCTTTATCATGCTAAGAGGAGCAGGAAAAAGCAAAAAATTTCAGAATTGCACCTTGCAATGCGGAGAAATTACTGTTTGTGCATTTACAATATTCATTGATTTTTGCCATTGAAAAACGTCCAGAAATGATTGAAGCTACTGACTGAATGAAAGGAGCTGGCATCTCACTCTCTTTGAATCTTCTTTATCATGCTAAGAGGAGCAGGAAAAAGCAAAAAATTTCAGAATTGCACATTGCAATGCGGAGAAATTACTGTTTGTGCATTTACAATATTCATTGATTTTTGCCATTGAAAAACGTCCAGAAATGATTGAAGCTACTGACTGAATGAAAGGAGCTGGCATCTCACTCTCTTTGAATCTTCTTTATCATGCTAAGAGGAGCAGGAAAAAGCAAAAAATTTCAGAATTGCACCTTGCAATGCGGAGAAATTACTGTTTGTGCATTTACAATATTCATTGATTTTTGCCATTGAAAAATGTCCAGAAATGATTGAAGCTACTGACTGAATGAAAGGAGCTGGCATCTCACTCTCTTTGAATCTTCTTTATCATGCTAAGAGGAGCAGGAAAAAGCAAAAAATTTCAGAATTGCGCCTTGCAATGCGGAGAAATTACTGTTTGTGCATTTACAAAATTCATTGATTTTTGCCATTGAAAAACATCATGTTATTCATATACCAGAAATGATTGAAGCTACTGACTGAAGGAAAGGATCTGGCATCTCACTCTCTTTGAATCTTCTTTATCATGCTAAGAGGAGCAGGAAAAAGCAAAAAGTTTCAGAATTGCACCTTGCAATGCGGAGAAATTACTGTTTGTGCATTTACAATATTCATTGGTTTTTGCCATTGAAAAACGTCCAGAAATGATTGAAGCTACTGACTGAATGAAAGGAGCTGGCATCTCACTCTCTTTGAATCTTCTTTATCATGCTAAGAGGAGCAGGAAAAAGCAAAAAATTTCAGAATTGCACCTTGCAATGCGGAGAAATTACTGTTTGTGCATTTACAATATTCATTGATTTTTGCGATTGAAAAACATCATGTTATTCATATACCAGAAATGATTGAAGCTACTGACTGAATGAAAGGAGCTGGCATCTCACTCTCTTTGAATCTTCTTTATCATGCTAAGAGGAGCAGGAAAAAGTAAAAAATTTCAGAATTGCACCTTGCAATGCGGAGAAATTACTGATTGTGCATTTACAATATTCAATGATTTTTGCCATTGAAAAACGTCCAGAAATGATTAAAGCTACTGACTGAATGAAAGGAGCTGGCATCTCACTCTCTTTGAATCTTCTTTATCATGCTAAGAGGAGCAGGAAAAAGCAAAAAATTTCAGAATTGCACCTTGCAATGCGGAGAAATTACTGTTTGTGCATTTACAATATTCATTGATTTTTGCCATTGAAAAACGTCCAGAAATGATTGAAGCTACTGATTGAATGAAAGGAGCTGGCATCTCACTCTCTTTGAATCTTCTTTATCATGCTAAGAGGAGCAGGAAAAAGCAAAAAATTTCAGAATTGCACCTTGCAATGCGGAGAAATTACTGTTTGTGCATTTACAATATTCATTGATTTTTGCCATTGAAAAACGTCCAGAAATGATTGAAGCTACTGACTGAATGAAAGGAGATGGCATCTCACTCTCTTTGAATCTTCTTTATCATGCTAAGAGGAGCAGGAAAAAGCAAAAAATTTCAGAATTGCACATTGCAATGCGGAGAAATTACTGTTTGTGCATTTACAATATTCATTGATTTTTGCCATTGAAAAACGTCCAGAAATGATTGAAGCTACTGACTGAATGAAAGGAGCTGGCATCTCACTCTCTTTGAATCTTCTTTATCATGCTAAGAGGAGCAGGAAAAAGCAAAAAATTTCAGAATTGCACCTTGCAATGCGGAGAAATTACTGTTTGTGCATTTACAATATTCATTGATTTTTGCCATTGAAAAATGTCCAGAAATGATTGAAGCTACTGACTGAATGAAAGGAGCTGGCATCTCACTCTCTTTGAATCTTCTTTAACATGCTAAGAGGAGCAGGAAAAAGCAAAAAATTTCAGAATTGCGCCTTGCAATGCGGAGAAATTACTGTTTGTGCATTTACAAAATTCATTGATTTTTGCCATTGAAAAACATCATGTTATTCATATACCAGAAATGATTGAAGCTACTGACTGAAGGAAAGGATCTGGCATCTCACTCTCTTTGAATCTTCTTTATCATGCTAAGAGGAGCAGGAAAAAGCAAAAAGTTTCAGAATTGCACCTTGCAATGCGGAGAAATTACTGTTTGTGCATTTACAATATTCATTGGTTTTTGCCATTGAAAAACGTCCAGAAATGATTGAAGCTACTGACTGAATGAAAGGAGCTGGCATCTCACTCTCTTTGAATCTTCTTTATCATGCTAAGAGGAGCAGGAAAAAGCAAAAAATTTCAGAATTGCACCTTGCAATGCGGAGAAATTACTGTTTGTGCATTTACAATATTCATTGATTTTTGCGATTGAAAAACATCATGTTATTCATATACCAGAAATGATTGAAGCTACTGACTGAATGAAAGGAGCTGGCATCTCACTCTCTTTGAATCTTCTTTATCATGCTAAGAGGAGCAGGAAAAAGTAAAAAATTTCAGAATTGCACCTTGCAATGCGGAGAAATTACTGATTGTGCATTTACAATATTCAATGATTTTTGCCATTGAAAAACGTCCAGAAATGATTAAAGCTACTGACTGAATGAAAGGAGCTGGCATCTCACTCTCTTTGAATCTTCTTTATCATGCTAAGAGGAGCAGGAAAAAGCAAAAAATTTCAGAATTGCACCTTGCAATGCGGAGAAATTACTGTTTGTGCATTTACAATATTCATTGATTTTTGCCATTGAAAAACGTCCAGAAATGATTGAAGCTACTGACTGAATGAAAGGAGCTGGCATCTCACTCTCTTTGAATCTTCTTTATCATGCTAAGAGGAGCAGGAAAAAGCAAAAAATTTCAGAATTGCACCTTGCAATGCGGAGAAATTACTGTTTGTGCATTTACAATATTCATTGATTTTTGCCATTGAAAAACATCATGTTATTCATATACCAGAAATGATTGAAGCTACTGACTGAATGAAAGGAGCTGGCATCTCACTCTCTTTGAATCTTCTTTATCATGCTAAGAGGAGCAGGAAAAAGTAAAAAATTTCAGAATTGCGCCTTGCAATGCGGAGAAATTACTGTTTGTGCATTTACAAAATTCATTGATTTTTGCCATTGAAAAACATCATGTTATTCATATACCAGAAATGATTGAAGCTACTGACTGAAGGAAAGGATCTGGCATCTCACTCTCTTTGAATCTTCTTTATCATGCTTAGAGGAGCAGGAAAAAGCAAAGAATTTCAGAATTGCACCTTGCAATGCGGAGAAATTACTGTTTGTGCATTTACAATATTCATTGATTTTTGCCATTGAAAAACGTCCAGAAATGATTGAAGCTACTGACTGAATGAAAGGAGCTGGCATCTCACTCTCTTTGAATCTTCTTTATCATGCTAAGAGGAGCAGGAAAAAGCAAAAAATTTCAGAATTGCACCTTGCAATGCGGAGAAATTACTGTTTGTGCATTTACAAAATTCATTGATTTTTGCGATTGAAAAACATCATGTTATTCATATACCAGAAATGATTGAAGCTACTGACTGAATGAAAGGAGCTGGCATCTCACTCTCTTTGAATCTTCTTTATCATGCTAAGAGGAGCAGGAAAAAGTAAAAAATTTCAGAATTGCACCTTGCAATGCGGAGAAATTACTGTTTGTGCATTTACAATATTCATTGATTTTTGCCATTGAAAAACGTCCAGAAATGATTGAAGCTACTGACTGAATGAAAGGAGCTGGCATCTCACTCTCTTTGAATCTTCTTTATCATGCTAAGAGGAGCAGGAAAAAGCAAAAATTTTCAGAATTGCACCTTGCAATGCGGAGAAATTACTGTTTGTGCATTTACAATATTCATTGATTTTTGCTATTGAAAAACATCATGTTATTCATATACCAGAAATGATTGAAGCTACTGACTGAATGAAAGGAGCTGGCATCTCACTCTCTTTGAATCTTCTTTATCATGCTAAGAGGAGCAGGAAAAAGCAAAAAATTTCAGAATTGCACCTTGCAATGCGGAGAAATTACAGTTTGTGCATTTACAATATTCATTGATTTTTGCCATTGAAAAACGTCCAGAAATGATTGAAGCTACTGACTGAATGAAAGGAGCTGGCATCTCACTCTCTTTGAATCTTCTTTATCATGCTAAGAGGAGCAGGAAAAAGCAAAAAATTTCAGAATTGCACCTTGCAATGCGGAGAAATTACTGTTTGTGCATTTACAATATTCATTGATTTTTGCCATTGAAAAACGTCCAGAAATGATTGAAGGTACTGACTGAATGAAAGGAGCTGGCATCTCACTCTCTTTGAATCTTCTTTATCATGCTAAGAGGAGCAGGAAAAAGCAAAAAATTTCAGAATTGCACCTTGCAATGCGGAGAAATTACTGTTTGTGCATTTACAATATTCATTGATTTTTGCGATTGAAAAACATCATGTTATTCATATACCAGAAATGATTGAAGCTACTGACTGAATGAAAGGAGCTGGCATCTCACTCTCTTTGAATCTTCTTTATCATGCTTAGAGGAGCAGGAAAAAGCAAAGAATTTCAGAATTGCACCTTGCAATGCGGAGAAATTACTGTTTGTGCATTTACAATATTCATTGATTTTTGCCATTGAAAAACGTCCAGAAATGATTGAAGCTACTGACTGAATGAAAGGAGCTGGCATCTCACTCTCTTTGAATCTTCTTTATCATGCTAAGAGGAGCAGGAAAAAGCAAAAAATTTCAGAATTGCGCCTTGCAATGCGGAGAAATTACTGTTTGTGCATTTACAAAATTCATTGATTTTTGCCATTGAAAAACATCATGTTATTCATATACCAGAAATGATTGAAGCTACTGACTGAAGGAAAGGATCTGGCATCTCACTCTCTTTGAATCTTCTTTATCATGCTTAGAGGAGCAGGAAAAAGCAAAAAATTTCAGAATTGCACCTTGCAATGCGGAGAAATTACTGTTTGTGCATTTACAATATTCATTGATTTTTGCCATTGAAAAACGTCCAGAAATGATTGAAGCTACTGACTGAATGAAAGGAGCTGGCATCTCACTCTCTTTGAATCTTCTTTATCATGCTAAGAGGAGCAGGAAAAAGCAAAAAATTTCAGAATTGCACCTTGCAATGCGGAGAAATTACTGTTTGTGCATTTACAATATTCATTGATTTTTGCGATTGAAAAACATCATGTTATTCATATACCAGAAATGATTGAAGCTACTGACTGAATGAAAGGAGCTGGCATCTCACTCTCTTTGAATCTTCTTTATCATGCTAAGAGGAGCAGGAAAAAGTAAAAAATTTCAGAATTGCACCTTGCAATGCGGAGAAATTACTGTTTGTGCATTTATAATATTCAATGATTTTTGCCATTGAAAAACGTCCAGAAATGATTGAAGCTACTGACTGAACGAAAGGAGCTGGCATCTCACTCTCTTTGAATCTTCTTTATCATGATAAGAGGAGCAGGAAAAAGCAAAAAATTTCAGAATTGCACCTTGCAATGCGGAGAAATTACTGTTTGTGCATTTACAATATTCATTGATTTTTGCCATTGAAAAACATCATGTTATTCATGTACCAGAAATGTTTGAAGCTACTGACTGAATGAAAGGAGCTGGCATCTCACTCTCTTTGAATCTTCTTTATCATGCTAAGAGGAGCAGGAAAAAGCAAAAAATTTCAGAATTGCACATTGCAATTCGGAGAAATTACTGTTTGTGCATTTACAATATTCATTGATTTTTGCCATTGAAAAACGTCCAGAAATGATTGAAGCTACTGACTGAATGAAAGGAGCTGGCATCTCACTCTCTTTGAATCTTCTTTATCATGCTAAGAGGAGCAGGAAAAAGCAAAAAATTTCAGAATTGCACCTTGCAATGCGGAGAAATTACTGTTTGTGCATTTACAATATTCATTGATTTTTGCCATTGAAAAACGTCCAGAAATGATTGAAGCTACTGACTGAATGAAAGGAGCTGGCATCTCACTCTCTTTGAATCTTCTTTATCATGCTAAGAGGAGCAGGAAAAAGCAAAAAATTTCAGAATTGCACCTTGCAATGCGGAGAAATTACTGTTTGTGCATTTACAATATTCATTGATTTTTGCCATTGAAAAATGTCCAGAAATGATTGAAGCTACTGACTGAATGAAAGGAGCTGGCATCTCACTCTCTTTGAATCTTCTTTATCATGCTAAGAGGAGCAGGAAAAAGCAAAAAATTTCAGAATTGCGCCTTGCAATGCGGAGAAATTACTGTTTGTGCATTTACAAAATTCATTGATTTTTGCCATTGAAAAACATCATGTTATTCATATACCAGAAATGATTGAAGCTACTGACTGAAGGAAAGGATCTGGCATCTCACTCTCTTTGAATCTTCTTTATCATGCTAAGAGGAGCAGGAAAAAGCAAAAAATTTCAGAATTGCACCTTGCAATGCGGAGAAATTACTGTTTGTGCATTTACAATATTCATTGATTTTTGCCATTGAAAAACGTCCAGAAATGATTGAAGCTACTGACTGAATGAAAGGAGCTGGCATCTCACTCTCTTTGAATCTTCTTTATCATGCTAAGAGGAGCAGGAAAAAGCAAAAAATTTCAGAATTGCACATTGCAATGCGGAGAAATTACTGTTTGTGCATTTACAATATTCATTGATTTTTGCCATTGAAAAACGTCCAGAAATGATTGAAGCTACTGACTGAATGAAAGGAGCTGGCATCTCACTCTCTTTGAATCTTCTTTATCATGCTAAGAGGAGCAGGAAAAAGCAAAAAATTTCAGAATTGCACCTTGCAATGCGGAGAAATTACTGTTTGTGCATTTACAATATTCATTGATTTTTGCCATTGAAAAATGTCCAGAAATGATTGAAGCTACTGACTGAATGAAAGGAGCTGGCATCTCACTCTCTTTGAATCTTCTTTATCATGCTAAGAGGAGCAGGAAAAAGCAAAAAATTTCAGAATTGCGCCTTGCAATGCGGAGAAATTACTGTTTGTGCATTTACAAAATTCATTGATTTTTGCCATTGAAAAACATCATGTTATTCATATACCAGAAATGATTGAAGCTACTGACTGAAGGAAAGGATCTGGCATCTCACTCTCTTTGAATCTTCTTTATCATGCTAAGAGGAGCAGGAAAAAGCAAAAAGTTTCAGAATTGCACCTTGCAATGCGGAGAAATTACTGTTTGTGCATTTACAATATTCATTGGTTTTTGCCATTGAAAAACGTCCAGAAATGATTGAAGCTACTGACTGCATGAAAGGAGCTGGCATCTCACTCTCTTTGAATCTTCTTTATCATGCTAAGAGGAGCAGGAAAAAGCAAAAAATTTCAGAATTGCACCTTGCAATGCGGAGAAATTACTGTTTGTGCAATTACAATATTCATTGATTTTTGCGATTGAAAAACATCATGTTATTCATATACCAGAAATGATTGAAGCTACTGACTGAATGAAAGGAGCTGGCATCTCACTCTCTTTGAATCTTCTTTATCATGCTAAGAGGAGCAGGAAAAAGTAAAAAATTTCAGAATTGCACCTTGCAATGCGGAGAAATTACTGATTGTG